>NW_004797372.1:807186-809388 GCF_000002075.1 Aplysia californica
GAGAGAGAGAGAGAGAGAGAGAGATGCACACACCCACGGCGTAATATCTACACTACGTGCCCATCGTCGTAAAGTGGTTCGAGTAGAGATTGACGTTCCTCTCTACATATTACGTAAACGCAGGCCTTATCGTCCTTTGATAAGAATCATCCAATCAGCTGAATTATCAGTAATATCAGTCCACAAAATAAACAGCTTCACGCTGTCCCACATATTTCACGCTCTGCAAGAATCTGCGGAAGACTCCACTTTATCCTTTTGTTCTATGAGTATCTTCGTTTCGAAATTGGAACTTTGTCCTTGCTTCTTCTGATAAAAATATGTCTTTATTAATTTTGTTTCGGGAATGATTTCAAAGTCTGCGCTCTCCACATAATTGTGTTTTGTACCGACGATGGTGTTCGGGCACAGTGCTACAGACATAGGAAGGAAATTCTACAAACCACACATATTGAACCTGGCTCTAATCACACAGCTCGCCTCTAGCGGCCACCTGCATTCATCATGCCCGCTGTTCATCACTGTCTTCACTGGACACAAGAGAAACATTAAAGGGAGGCCCCTTTCTTTTTTGTTAACAATTTTACGCATAGAGTGGCTCATTTATTCGATGGTCATTTTCCTGAGTCGAGGAAATAAATAGTTGCAACTAATTCTGGTGTTGACTTGACTACACATTGCCATACACTGTCCTTTCCAGTGCAAATGCCCTATATACCCAAGGTCTGGTCCAGCTTTGTCTTGGTAAGCAAGATTAGCTTGGAGCAGGGTTTGAGAAAAATGATGCAACAAAAAAAAGAAATCCCGCTGGACACACTATCATTTTTTGGGTAGTTTGTAAAGGTCATAACTCTGATTTAAAGCCACAGAGTAACTTTCATGTAAATGCTAATTGTGAACGCCAAATGTGACCTTAACTCTTTAAAAAAATATTTTTTGACCACTTTAAATATTTATTCAACTCTGCACTTTTCACTGAACTTAGGTCTATTTTTTGTCAGTTCATTTATAAAAAAATAAATAGTATACAATACAAATGGTGCCCTAGATCTCCAAATTGATAAAATTCTGCACCCGTAGCAGTATTTCAATCGAACTTCATGTTGATAACCGAGAACCCTAAGCCAAAACCAAACGCTAATGTTGCAATCGGAGCGCCACAAACACAAAGGGAAACAAAAGAAAAAGAAAACCCTTTTTTAACACGTCAACATAAGAAAAAAAAAAGATTCATTTTTTTCGTTTTCCTTTCATGGATGAGCCATTACCGACCGTACCGCGAACAATTCTATGGCCGAATTAACTATAGTAAACTTTACTTTTAGAACGTCTTATTAAGACCTTATCGGGTATTTAAAAATGTGGTTGATGTCGGTTAACTTAAACTGAAGTGTGCTATAGGAAAAGAAAAAAACAAGGAATGACGTAGGGTGTTTGTTTGTTTGTTTGTATATTTTTTTGTTTGTGTGTGTGAACAAAGATCGACCCGATTTCGAACAGTTACGACATACCCAAGGAGGTCACGGGAAACATAAGACGATATGTAAAAATCAAAACGAGTAAAGTAATGCAGTGAAATCTGTCGCAATTACTCACAACAACTAGGCGTGAGAATGAATCGGATGCTTGCTCCCTTCTTTCGAATATTAAACAAACCTTTGAGGAGGTTAAACATCTGTTCCTAGAAGTCTCATTGAACATAGCAGAAGGCATAATTCACTTTAGTCCTGACTTTTATTTCCATTTCGCTTAAAAGCATCCTCTTCTGAAGATGCATTGGTCATCTTAAGGCATTGATGGATGATCTATTATTACCATACACTCGTACCGCTATAAAAAATGGACAGAAACACGTAAATCAATCAATATTTCGTTCCAACAGCCAGTTTGTTTTTGTTTTTTTAATAGAAGAAAAGAAACCTAAGGGTTGCAGGTAACTCACCACAATTCCTGAGTGCGCAACACGACACAGGACATTGTAAAACAGTTTTATTACTCCATGGACTACCTGTGTGATCTGAGCGCTGATCGACCATGGGTTACTGGTGTCCCTAACCCGCATGTTTCGGAGTATCGCGCGACAGGGTTGGGCTGGGAGAGAGAGCGAGCAAGGACAGCAGGTCTGTGCCGCTCACGGCTGCGCGTGTTGTGTTTGAGACACGACGTCTCTGCTCTCTCTCTCTCTCTCTCTCTCTCTCTCTC
>NW_004797372.1:810129-811543 GCF_000002075.1 Aplysia californica
TCTCTCTCTCTCTCTCTCTCTCTCTCTCTCTCTCTCTCTCTCTCTCTCTCTCTCTCTCTCTCTCTCGTCCCTATCTACATAGGCCTACATAAGGCCTTTGTTTTCACTATCTTTCTCCACCTAAATCACATCGGTCTTTTCAATTTCCACTAGGCTCCATTTGCCATAAGAAGACATTCCTTATTATTGATTCTATCTTATTCATATTCCGCTCTATCACCCCTCTGAAATTTCTTTTCCATCCGTTATGACCCCAAGCCCGTTACTGGGAGAAAGACCCCAAAGTCCAATTTCGAGTAAAATGAACATAGACAAAAGAATGGCCATTAAAGGCATGAAAAATATGACAGACAGAAATAATAGAGGGAAAGTAAAGAAGAGAGACCTGCCGGTGGCGCCCTCAGACAACCCGTGATACGAGGTTTGGCGAAGTAGGAGAAATACAACAATACTTTCAATTAGGAAAAAAACATCACTTTTCCCACCTCACTAGGTCACGTGTAACACATATTCAATGGTTGTGAAGATGGGACTCGATCCGTACACAGTAATACTTTGGGGTCGGTGGAAAATGCACACAGTGAAAATACTCTCCCTATCTCTTCCTCAAATTCTTTCGTGGGCCATTTACGGCGGGTCATTTAATAGATTTTTAAAAAAAACAACTTCAACCTGGTTTGGCTGGTTCATTTTTGTATACACATTTAGCACTTTAAAAGAACGACCAACAACTCAAAACTTAGGTATATTATCCGTAGCTTATACACGTCGAATGCCATCTATTTTACCCTTCAAAATTAAACAGAACTGAAAGGGTGCTGGCAAATATCATTACTTGCACACCTGTTTAAATCGCTCAATATGCTCTCATCATGTCATTAACCTAGTACAACAAAGCTGGTTCCTGAAACACCTACTTCAATGCAATTCCCGCTTACCCCCTCCCCATACACACACATACACATACACACACTGTTAAATAAGGCCTGGCTGCTTCAATGTCCAATGCCCCAACCTCACTGTTATTGAATAAAGAAAGGCTTCTTGTATTATTGCCCCGAGGCACTTGAAACTGGAAACAGGTAATGCATTATGAGTAAACTGTTGGAGTATTCACAGTTGAACAAAATTTTATTCAAAACAACAACAACTACAAGAAGGGTTTTAACATGAATGCCGCTGACTTGTTTTCATTATGGTGTTCACTTTGTGTTGAGATTAAATACAATGGGCAGAACAATGGCCATGCAAAAACCAGTGTGAAAAGCAAGAGAACAGAAGAATGCATTACTTGGTTGAATTGAATAGAACCCCCTCCACCTTCCCCCTCCCTGTCTGTCTGTCTGTGTGTCTGTGTGTCTGTGTGTGTGTCTGTCTGTCTGTCTGTCTGTCTGTCTGTCTGTCTGTCTGTCTG
>NW_004797372.1:812479-813333 GCF_000002075.1 Aplysia californica
ACACACACACACACCACAAACACACACACAACAAACACCACACACACCACACATACCCACTCACACATTTACACCCACACAGATACACAAACAGGTACGCTATCCCCACCGCTGTTAAGTCTAAACCATGATCACTCTCCGGTCATCAGATATCTGCTTATTGCATGCCTCGCTTTCATCATGCCGAAACTACAACTAATCATGGCTCCATGTACACACGATATCAAGAGGAAATCTACATCTCCTTTGATCCAGCTTGGAAAGATTTTCAAAAACACAAATCTGTCACATCTGGAGCTGAACACTTTCTTCCAAAATTATCAGAACACACATATTCCATCAAGTCACGTAAAAATAGCATGGAAACTATTTACACGCTATACGTATCAGCCTTTATCGCATAATAAATGCAATGAAAGTGACACTTTTAATCGTGACAGTGAAATAAAACACACACCATCTTCCAAAGTAACCACAAAACATACTCTACGAAATCAAAGCTAGTACATTAGGAAGCTAATTGTTTTCACCAAGCAGGTACGGAAGACTTTATCGAAATAATGCTGACTTCATGAGTTTTTAATCATTACAGCGCACGTTCTTTTAACAATTAACTTCTAAACTGTGAGAACGGGGGAGTGCACTGGTTAAGTCCCAGGAACTGCAGCGGGCTTTCAAAGTGGTGACAAATGCGCAGTGCTCCAGGTGGCCGACTCATGTACAACAGCAAGGTGTGAGACCGTGCCACTCTGCCACAAACACACACACACACCACACGACACATAGTACAGTACAGTGGATAGATACAGATGTGTGTACTACACCATATGGAAGGGCTGGGAAGGAGGGGGGGT
>NW_004797372.1:814470-820768 GCF_000002075.1 Aplysia californica
ACTCACAAAAATCATACACATGCACGACAACAACAACAACAACAACAGCGACAATAACAACACACACACAGACACACACGACTTCATCGATGAAAAGATACATTCACCGACCTGAGTGAACAAACAATGACTCACAGATCCCAGCAATAATTCAGACATGCCTTCTCACGTGATAAATCATTAAATTACATGAGCCAAAACACAATTTAAAAACCCGTAATTGCACGCTCCGAAAACGCTCAATATCTTACTAACACGTGTCAAATAAAAATAAAAGAGCTATCTAGTCAGATACACTTAAATTTTTTTTTCTAATTTAATGCAACGGGAAGGTAACAGCTGCTATTTTGTCCACGGAAATATTCATCACGTTTTCAGTCTGAATTTCGACATTCACGCTACGGTAGTTGTAGAGAGCGCGATCAGCTTGGTGAAGAGACCAGGTGGATTTCACGTGTGGCATCTTGTCAAACGTTAAACAGGAATTCTGAACTCGACAGAAATGCATTCTCGACTTGTTTTGTGTGAGTAAAGAAAAGCACCTCGTCCCAAGAACAATCTTTTTTTTTCAGAGAAAAACTGAAAAGCAAGATAGACAAAAAGTGAAAAGCAAGATAGACAAAAATAATCGAAGGAAAGAACAGAAGTAGAACTCACAAGAGGCGCCTTCCAACCACCCACCTTTCTTGTTTGTATATTACACAGATATTTTTTTTAACCAGGTTTTTTATTTTAAGATATTACATTCAAGCTATTACTGCTCCTGTTTAGACAGCAAACATGGTCTCTAACGCGTACACAGATGCATTCAAGAGAGTATACTAAAGAAAAGAAAATTAATTACCCCTAAACCTATTTAAACGAGCGACAGCAAGGATGATGATGCTGATAATGATGATGAAAATGATGGTGATGATTTTTCATATTATTATTATTTATTTATGTTTTATTTTATTTTATTTTATTTTATTTTTATTTTTATTTATTTTGTTTTGGGGGGGGCGTGAGATGGGAATAACAAGAGGAATATTTTATAAGTCTAAGGATTGATACAAGCTTACTCTATTTTCTAAGATTTAAAAAATGGAGCAGACTTATAGAAATCACACCACTTTAGACTAAGCAAATACCTGGACCCACATTTGAACAAACAGTGCCAGAGAGATACAAAAAAAAAGTAAACAGTAATACGATAAAAGCAGAGGACCAATTTAACAGTCTACTCTTCGTGAAAGGAGAAATTACAAAAAAGGGAGGCGGCGGTGCAAAAAGCCACTCAGCTCTAAGGTGGAGAAGGAAAGAGAGGTATGGTGAGTGAAGCCTTATAAGTGCAGTGTAAAGGAAATCAGTGGAGGAGATCTAACGGCGGAATCCAGGGGCCTGTTTTGCTACAAGAGCTCGTCAACAGGTTTGGTAAGATATTAAGACCTGGACTGTTTGAACTGTGTCAACGGTAAGAGTGTCTTTGTCGCCTTCTGATAGACCAGCAACTGTTATCTGTGGGTGCGCTTCTGTATAAGCTCAATATCAGTCTGTCTGTCTGTCTCTGTGTCTGTCTGTGTATCTGGCAGTCTATATGTCTGCCTATCTGTCTGTATGCTTGTCTGTCCCTCTGTATCTCTCTCTCTCTTACTCTCTCTCTCTCTTTCTCTCTCTCTCTCTCTCTCTCTCTCTCTCTCTCTCTCTCTCCGTATGATTGTGTGTATTAATATCTCTCTCCTTTTCTCTCTCTCGTATACATACATTAGATAGATAGATAGATAGATAGATAGATAGATAGATAGATAGATAGATAGATAGATAGATAGATAGATAGATAGATAGATAGAAAGATAGATATTGAACTATTTCTTTGAATTCAAGGACCTGTGCACAAGTTTGAATCTGTCGATCTAACCGGCCGAGCAAGGTGAACAAACGTCAGCGCAATATGCAGGGCACAATACACAAATCTGGAGGCCGAGACTCGGGGCCCGGACACGTCGGTTTGCTCTCACGCGTCCCTGGGTATTAACGCTAGAGCTGCTGTGGACCTTGGCACCGAGTCAAAACATAGAGACCCTAAAGCGGGCAGAGCTAGGCAGGGCCCCAAGTTCTGTAGACAGGATTGGAGACAAACATAGGGGAAGGAGTAGGGCGGAGACAGAGAGGGAGAGTCGGGGATAATATATAAAGACTGGACGGATAAAAACTGGGGTTACAAGCACAAACTCACGCGCACAATTGCACACACTCGCGCACACATTCGTACACACACACGCACATACACTCACACACACAAACAAACAAAAACATCAACACATACACACCCACAAACACGAGCGACCATAACCATCCCCCCCTCCTACATACACACACACACACACACACACACACACACACACACACACACACACACACACACACACACACACACAAACGTACACACAAGGGGAAAGAGTAACGGCTATGGATGGGAGCGAGAGAGCGAGTGACAGAGAGAGAGAGAGAGAGAGAGAGAGAGAGAGAGAGAGAGAGAGAGAGAGAGAGAGAGAGAGAGAGAGAGAGAGAGAGAGAGAGAAAGAGTCCGATATACTTAAACCAACAGTGAGACAAGAAACAAATAGACAAACAGCGAGATAAAGTATTACATCTAAAAAAGACAACATGCTTCAACACTATTTTTTCGTGCACGATGCTAAAAGAAAAGCTATATTACCCTTGTCTTTCCCTGTCTCCTATCTGTTCAGGTTTTTCTGAGTAAGTTGTTCTGGGTCTACGCCTGCCTTGTAAGAGTTTAACGGCTCTTCCAGCACAATTAGTTCATTATTATAAGTACTGAAGATCAGATGTGTTGCAAACACAGAAAGAAGGAGGAGGGAGGGCAATTTGATAGGAATAAAATGAGCAAACCACACTGGAGCACACCCAAACCCCTCACTTCCAGCGAAAGCAAGACAGAACAAAGGATCCCATATCTGATAGAATAATCATTATTATTTCAATGTACTATGGACCACTTTGAGTCTGAGTTATGGATTCGCCGCACAGAAATAACATGTAGACACGTTCAGTCCCGGGTCACCGAACTTTCTTTTAATGAAACCGCGATCTTGTTCTTACTGGCGGTTTATAACAAACAGCTGCTATAGAATTGTGCGCACTTGCAAATAAACAAAAACATAATATCTAAAGAAAACTTCACAAACCTATCTCTTCTCCCGTTGCCTATAAATAGTTTCAGGCCAGCTAAAAGTAGTACACTACTGACACGATTTCAGGGGAGGAAAAAGAAGTTTTGCACGGAGATCGATATGACCGTATCGATGAGCAAACAGCCTGAGATCCTCCTGTTCAAAACTTAAAAGACGAGTCGTGTCCCCATTGATTGCAATTGTATAACTGGGGGCTATGAAATGTTACCAGTAAACGCTAACCTTACGTCGCTTTGAAACTCGTTCTAATAAGTGTGTTGGTCTCACTCTAGGAGTTCCTTCATAAAAAACGTATATATGCAAGAGCTGCCAGTTTTTAACGTATTAATGTGCCAGCTCTGAGCCCATCGCTTTATCAACTGAGAGCAGCAATGCTGAATTGTCCCGCTCGATTTACTGCCATGTGAATAACTGTCCTGGCTGAAAA
The DNA here is from genome assembly GCF_000002075.1 of Aplysia californica. Taxonomy (NCBI): domain Eukaryota; kingdom Metazoa; phylum Mollusca; class Gastropoda; order Aplysiida; family Aplysiidae; genus Aplysia; species Aplysia californica. Next base: position 818,092 of record NW_004797372.1, read on the forward strand.
ATGGTATTTTATTTAACTCCAGCGGGAATAACAATGGCTATACAGGACAGCCTGTTATGATTGTGCAGTGTTTGGAAATAATTATCATGACGAGGAGACAAGCAGCTGTGAAATGAAGTTACAATGAAAATAAAGGGATCTGCATACGTTTGACTTTCAACAAAAGAAAGCCGTAGCCAGACTAATGAAAAGCAAAAGGTTGTCCCGGATGCCAGTCACTGGGACAAATTCTCGTCATCTGAACCTAAGGAAAACGTTCTGGGCAGGCTGGGAAAACTTCACAAAGTATGATAACGTCACATACCCTGAGCAACATCATTCACCGTACCCATACGTTCTGTTTAGTTTAATAGGAGTTTTGCGGCCCTCACAACTACAAACAAGGTCATATGAGGGCGCATGATATGTTCTTCATAGACTGACGTAAGGCAAACGGATATAAGAGAAACTATATGCGGGGATGGAGAAGGATCGTCATTGGGCTGCAGTATATAGTAAATTACTCCTCAACCACCTGGTGACCAAAGAAGCAGAGCATACTTTTCTTAAGTTGTGCATATCTCCTTCCCCTAGATAGATAGATAGATAGGGTGACCAAAGAAGCAGAGCATACTTTTCTTAAGTTGTGCATATCTCCTTCCCCCCCCCCAACCCGGTTGAACTTACATTTACCCAATTTTGATCAGTGAGAGGTGCGCTACATCGACCTTCCATGACAGAGCAAACTCGGCCTAATAACGTTCTAGCAGACAGACTGAGATACTCAATTTTTTTTAAAAAAAGAAACTTTCCAATTAGGAGAAATGATTCGTGTTTTCGGAGTACAACGTCGGTTTGCCTGACCTTTATATCATAATAATATGCGGATTACTACAGAAAGGAGGGAAATATAAAGACGAGGTTGAACACAAACCATACCGCCCCAACAACTCGCACACTAGAGGGATAGAATAGAGGTTGGACTTACCAAAGACACCTTATTTAACTTTTACGAAACCGTGATACAGAAGGAAACAAGTAATTTGGAAATGAATTATGAACAACTTGGGTAACTTCTTAGAGTTTAATCAAAGTATTATTTAATTTTCTCTGAAAGAGAAACGTACAATTTTACCACCCTGATGCAACACGATCAGAAAATATTTGATTTCCCTAGAATGAAAAGGCACATGGAAATGCATTCATTTTTCGTCAAAGTAATTACTATTGGGGAAAAAAAGTAATTCCCTTCACACATTTACAGGACACCTAAAGTAAATATTAATCTACAAAACAGCCCCTCAGTTTCCGAGGACCCAAAGACCGACTACAGAATTTGATGTCAAAGCTAATTATTATGTAGCCTAGATGTCTTTACACTTTGAAGGCCAACTTTTAAAACTAATCTGACAGTCTTCAGTTGTACGTTCATCAACTTGAATAATTTCTTCAGGACAGAGCAGGACTGCCAAAACGTCCTCTCTCATTTTGTACAGTTTTCTGCATGTCTCGCCATATACGGTTATCAGGTCACCATCTTTGCAAGAGCATAATAAATATAGATAACTGGCCTATCTTATAAGTTTTAAGCAAGAAATAGTTAATTTGTTGCGACTAATCATTCAACCAATCGTAAATGTTCTACACCCTCATCGATATGATGGAGATCATTTAAAAGGCGGACTGCTTTGACTCTGTTTGTCAGGGGCTGAGTGAGATACTATGTCCCAGCAAGAGGACGGAGGAACTCGAAGCAAAACCTATCTCATCCAGGAATCGAACTCTCGCGTGTCTCCTGCCTGCAATATCGAAGGGCCTAACCTTTACATTCAGACGCCAATTTGTTGTCTCCTGTGCTCCGCCGTCATCCTTTGGATTTTAGTTTCAGTATGAATTTTACGACACTTGCAGAACCAGAAGGCCAAAGATTAGTTTCTAGAGAGTAACGCACTAAAAAGAAAAAGAACGAAAGATAAGGACGATAGGTGTTTAGTATGAAAGAAGAAGCAAACCACACCAGAGCGCCCACAAACCAATCAGAATCTTTGGACGGAAAAGGAAAAAAGTGTCAAAATACCACCAATAAAATCACTGCAACATAAAAATGAAAGATTCGGTTCAAACTTACAGAGAACTTCGAGTTGGATTGGAATAAATCCCCGGGCCGTGATTCCCGTAAACGTTACTGCCACGGCATTTGCAGCCTGACTGTTGCGGCAATCTCGCACACCTCGCAGGTTCTTTTCAGGCCTTAATCCTCTCTACATGTCCCGGGCATGGGCCGCAGTCTCCACTCTGTCCTGCCTAATCTCTTCTCAAACTACCTAACATATCTTGCACGACCCATTAGACCATTTATTATCCACATCCGTGCCAGGACCAGTTAGGTATAGGCCGCACAAACTTCATGGATTAGCGATCGATGAACTGCAGGCTGTTTCCCATACCTTTATAGTCCGCTCTTGTAATAGGAAAACGATGACAAATGTTATGATAGTTCAAATTTCACCTTGCGAAGAGTGGAGAAGGTTTCACTTTCGTAAAATTAGTAATGAATGAATGAATGAATGAATGAATGAATGAATGAATGAATGAATGAATGAATGAATGAATGAATGAATGAATGAATGAATGATGATGATGGTGATGGTGATGATGATGATAATATTGATGATGATGATGGTGATGTCATCATCAC
>NW_004797372.1:821270-839512 GCF_000002075.1 Aplysia californica
TAGTAGTAGTAGTAGTAGTAGTAGTAGTAGTAGTAGTAGTAGTAGTAGTAGTAGTAGTAGTAGTAGTAGTAGTAGTAGTAGTAGTAGTAGTAATAGTAGTAATAGTAGTTGCAGTAGCAGTCGAAGTAGCAGTAGTTGCAGCAGTGGTAGCAGTAATAACAGTAGAAGAAGTAGGCATGAATACAGGTATGAACAAAGCCACCAAGAATACTAATAATAACCCAAATCATATTATTCGTCGTCCTTGCCAAGTTATTAAAGAAGGCTCTCGACAAATTGCTATTTACAACTGGAACGAGAGAGGCATTTAATGACACGCACCGCTGAGAATGGGGTCTGAACAAAATCCCAAGATAAGTCCAGGAGAAAAACAACACACCGTCATGCTCCGAAAGAAGAAGGGAAAAAGCATTTAAATTAGTACTAGATAGTAATAATCATTGAAAGTGTCAGAACAATAAATTTTAAAAAGTTTAAGTTAACTTGAGGTAACTTCGAGAAAAGTGAAACAAATAAATCGCCACCCCCCCCCTCCCCCCACCCCCCAAAACGATGCCGGACATAAGCATGATATATATTATGTTATGATCAGCCAGTCATTTCCTTCAAATGCTACGTTGAGCGTTGTGTAGTCTCCCTCAATGTGTGTCGTCATACTAAAAACTCGATATTTTTAGCAAAATGTGACAACGATTCTTTATTTTTCTGATCCCCTTCAGTTATTAATTAGGAGTGAAGTGTACTTATACATTCCAAGATTTAGCGGAAGAGCGCAAACTCAACAAAGGTCAAACAGAAGCAGAAAAATGAAAGAGGTCAAACATAAAGCAGTTATAGGAGGTACAACCTATCAGCAACATCCTTTTTTGGATTTGCACGAGATGAGTACGGTGATGTCGGGCGTTTATAACATGAAAGAGAGAAATCGCGACTCCTCTACATCAGCCCTGGTTATTTTTCTTTTCATATCTGTCTGGCAGATTTCGAGCAATATCAAAGGCATCATCAATCAAAACAAAATTAACTGTATCTGAAGGGTAATAAAATCCTGTCCCCGATTTGAACCAGCGAGTCGCCTAGAAGTCTGGTATGAACCGCAGATGAGCTAAATTGACATGCACGCACAAAAGGAAATTAATGTCTTAATAAAAACGGTTTTACCGAACAATATCTGCTCCGAATAATAAAAAAAAATAAAAATATCCCCGCATATTCGAAGCTGACGTAAGCTAAGATATGTAACAATACGGACACGATCTGAAAGAACACGCTTAACCTAAACAGGACTTAATAAAAGGATCAAACAGCGTCAAACTAGCTCTGTGGACCACTGCAGAGACACAAATTATATTGTCTCATCTTCTCCTCTCTCTCTCTCTCTCTCTCTCTCTCTCTCTCTCTCTCTCTCTCTCTCTCTCTCTCTCTCTCTCTCTCTCTCTCTCTCTCTCTCTCTGTGATTGTGTGTGTATATATATATATATATAATATATATAATATATAATATATCTATATATCGACCCCCTCCCTCTCTCTCTCTCATATACTATCACATACACACTGGCACACACACATACACACACACACACACACACACACACACATACACACACACACACACACACACACACACACACACACACACACACACACGCACACACACATGCTACAAAAACGCTAGATCTATATACCGAATCTGCGAAATGAGATATGGCTAGAGAATACAATACTGACACAAGAGACAGTTTACATAGGGGCCTGGACATTCGTCTATAATTACCCTCGTCAAAACAAAACAATCAGTGTCACAACAGAGGGAATGGAAACCAACATTGCACGTACTGATATTATATACCAAAGACAAAATTAACTTTCTTTCGATCCATCTCCAAATACTTCCAAAGTTCTTGAGAATTTGAACCCCCCCCCCCCCCCCCCAAGAAAAAGGAATAATATATTAGAAAGAGGGCTCTTATTGTGTACAATGAAAGATAGGGGGACAAAACTATGTTGAGGAACAAGAAGAGGTATGGTTTTAACTGTTGCATCTTTTTTAATACGTGCAGGTACTATTGAATCTCATTTCATGATCATCTAAATATAAGTATGCTGGATTAATTTTTCGACATTGGCCTATTTGACTGGGGAAAAAAGAATGTATGGAAAATACGTCTGAAACTGTGAATAAAACAACAAGAAAAGAGAAAGATCAAGAAAAAACATGAAGAAAAATCAGGAGGGAAACAAGGCTTCGTACAAAGAAAACTACGAATTGAATACGGTCTAGAAAAACCATCCGAAATTCTTGCCATTTTTGCTGACTGGGCACCTAATAACAAGACGGGAAAAAGATAATTCTCTAGCACCACTGAGCTATCATTGCATCTCTATCCCTGTCCATCTGGCAAATACGTCCACACAGAGATCAGATTGGTCATACAGGAACACGGAATGCCACAGAATGATGAAATGTGCAGAATGCGCAATATTTCTGAGCGTACATATACTATACCGCCACACAACACGAGTTAAAAACGATGTATACCACCGATTCCAACACCCCAACCAAGCAACAATAGCGACCTGATAAACTTTTACATACTGCTTACTTTCTCTAATACAAAAAAAAAAGAAAGCTAAAAAAATGTCATAATAACCAAAATGGCGGAAGGGCATTTCTTGATTGGAATGAAGTTGTAGCCAGGTGTCGGTCATTGTTGTTTCTGTCCCTTTTCCCACCTCTGTGCAGATGACCGCTGGGTGTACAGGTCACTCCAGAGACGTCCAAGGCGCCAATCAATGGCGGTCAGTATCGATCAGTGTTTCTTACTCCAGGCTAAAGCCGAACAGCCAGGGGAGACAAACAGGACTGACATTCACGACAAGGGGGACATAATCTCCCCTTGACGTAACAAACTCGGCCGACTTAAAGACCGTGAGCCAATGGCTGTATGCATAATAGAAGGCCTTGGTGCTTTCTGGCCATTGACATTGTTATGCCCCCTGCTTTCAAAGACAATGACAGACAAGTGCGACCAGGAAGAAGGAGCGAGTTTAAAGGAACGGTGACTAGGCCATACCAACCTGGTCAGAACTTGGCTGATTCCTTTATTTTGTTGATTCACAAGACAAATATTTCATGAGAATAAAATCTCTCTCTCTCTCTCTCTCTCTCTCTCTCTCTCTCTCTCTCTCTCTCTCTCCCTCCCTCCCTCCCTCTCTCTCTCCCTCTCTCTCTCGGTCACTCTCTCGTTCTCCTCCTCTGTCTGTCTGTCTGTCTGTCTGTCTGTCTGTCTGTCTGTCAGTCTCTATCTCTCTCTCTTTCTCTCTCTCCTCTCTCTCTCTCTCTCTCTCTCTCTCTCTCTCTCTCTCTCTCTCAACACACTACTCAAACGAGAATCACGTTCGCATGACTAAAGATACGGCATTCATAATCATGGTCGGTCCCCAGTAAGTAAGGTGTTCATACTGTTATACAAAGTAATCAAGCGAGCAAGCAGGCTCATGAAACATGAGATGTAAAAAGAACGTTTTGTTGCCAGAGAGCACGGCTATGTAGGACACGGAAACTACAGCAGTAATAGCTGTTTAGGTTTAAGTTTAAGGCCCCTTTCAACTCCGTAAAGTTATAAAGAGGCGGGACCTCTAAAGTGGGTACAGATCCTTGAACATTTCTCTAAATGATCGACGTTCAAGAACACCCAATGGAGGACTCGAACTACGGCATAATATCAACTGCGCAATCGGCGCCTCTTACAGAAACTGCGACAGAAAGAAAACCGACTAAAGTCTCATTCGACAGGCTTTATTTGAACCAAAGCACAGTATTATTTTCGTAGTGTCCTGTGTCCTGAACCCCTCGGAAAACGCAGGCTGGTTCTCTTAACGACAAGACCCCCGTTATGACAGCCTTTCCCTATATGACTGAGCCAAATTCCCCCAAAAAGCCATAAATTCCACTCAAACAATCCAAGTTTTACAGTGCATTTCTGGGGATACGAAATTATCAGCGTGGCTCTTCCCATTGAATGAAAAGCACAAAGGGCAAAGGCAGATTCGTAGGGGGGAGAAGATACCAGCAGACACAGAGCCAAACTGACTAGCGAGCGAAAAAAAAGAAAGCTTGACAAAGAGTCAGACTGAGAGACAGATAAAATAGGACAAATTAAGCTATACAAAGCAATTTTTTTTTTCTCAGAAAAATACTGTTTGTTTGAGTAAAGAGAAGTATATCGACACAGTAATGATCATTTAGTGCAGGGAAAAGGTAAGAAAGACAGATCGAAACAGCAGAGGGAAAGTAAAGAAGTTGGACGTACCAGTGGCGCCCTCAGATCATCCGTGAAAAATAAATAAAATAATATTACTATTGCAAATATATATCTAAAGTAAAAAAACAGATTCAAAAATACCAGTTGGGAGAAACTGAAACAGAATAAGATCTTATCACCCCATCCACCCAACCAAAAAGAAAAATAAATAAATAAATAAATAAATAAAAGAAAAAATAAATACATAAATATAAATAAATAAATATTTCTTATAAACTGATTTTTTAAATATAAAAATCCCTTGATCCCTGTTCCTCTTACCTGGGAGACAGCTGCTGCAACACTTCCTGGAGTGCCTGTATCTGCTGATGAGCTGACGTCACAGAGTCGTCGGACAGCTGGCTGTGCTCTTCCTCGCCCAGGGTCGACAAGTTCATTGACACATCCTCCCCGGAGGGAGATAAAGCCCTGCCCTCCTCAGCACCCGCCTCATGCATGACAGCATCAGGCCGCTCAGAACTACCCAAGTTAGTTCCAGCGCTTTCTCTGTGGTTGGTAGAGTCCGAGTTCACACCCGACGTTTGATGAGACTGGGGTACAGATGACTTCTGGAAACCACCATAGTCCCTTACGGGTAAGCCATCAACCCCGTTCGGGGACATGGAATCACCGTCTTCTATTCTTGTGTTTGAGCTGGGTGATAACACCCCAGAGTGACTTTGTGAAGGAAGTGGCTGTTGATGTCCTTCGGGAACCAGCATGCTGGGTGTTATACTTGCTGTATTGTTCAGAGCTTGAAGAAAGGTGGCCCCAAGATTCTGTCCAGCCTGCTGCGAAATGTTCTCATTCACGCAATTTTGAGGAGGACCATCGCTAGGATTTCCGCTTTGTCCAAACATAGGAACTTGTCTATTTGACTTCCCTGGTACTCCTGAGATCTGATTCTGTTCCTGACCTCTTGGGGTGTCTGTATCGGGGTCAAACCGTTCCCCGCCGTCCCCAAACTTTCCATCATCCCGCCCAAGACGCCCATCTTCATCAACTGTAACCCCAATAGGGTAGATTTTGTAGTAGGGATCCTGTGAAGACATCTGGTCTCGTTGAAAGTCTGCAAGGCCACGTTCATCAGTGGGAGACTCCACGACATTGGCACCGTGCCTGTTACGCTGCGTCAGAGGTTGAGATGCACCAACATCAAGAGAAAAGTTTCTTTCAGCTGCTTGGGTACTCTGTGGAACGTCGTGTCGAGCTGTTGGAGGTACATTTGGCAACGTCTGACTGATGGATGGGTCGCTTTTCAGACGGAAAGAGTTGTCAACAAGAAAATGTCCAGGGTCTGTGACAAAATCACTGGACGCATTTTCTCTTCCCATTGACAATCCATTAGAATTGTCAGTAATATTCACACCACTCCTTTGCAGTCTCACATATTTTTGCGGATTTGAAGGCAACGAACTGTCTTTAATTTTGTCTGGCAAATCTTTCAGCACATACTGAGGTGCCCCAGTTTCGTCAGTTCCTGTACCATAAATTGTTTGTTCAGGGTGAGCTGCAGTATGTTGTCCCACTGAAACTCTGTGCTGTTTGTTTTCATTTTGTTCTGAGGTGGACAATGTTGTTTGCCCTTGATCATCGTGTTGTGTCTCATTGGTATCTAAACTTTGCTTTGAAGTCAAGAGCAAATCCTTCTCTACATTCTGATCAGGTATTTGCACCGGTTGAGAATCAGAGACAACATGTAGATGCTTTTCTTTTGAGTCACCCTGAGAAGGACTTGAAGACCAATCACGAGCTACACATGAACTATCTTCAGCGAAGTCATCGGAGATAAAAGTATTTTCCTTAGCGGGAAACTGAGACACATTGCTTTGATCGACAACTGAAGCTGCGGTTCCGGATGATGTCTCGTTTGTATTTTCTTGATTGGAGTAAGAACCAGTATTCCCGACAAAAGGCAGGGCTGTATTCCCAGAGTCAATATCGTCTTGGTTGTTTCTCAGACCAAATTCTGGTCTGTCGTCGCTGAAACTCGAGCTGCCAGGAGGTAGATTGTTTCCCTCGCTGTGCCTTTCGTCTGATCCTTCGTCAATATGAAAGCTGAAGCGTCCAGACGATGGGTCCAAAGAGATGTGGCCATTGTGTTGGTTTAAATCAGAAATGTGTTTTCCATGTCCTGTCTCGAAGCGCTCACCAGGCAGTGTAACTTGTTCTAGATGGTGAACCCCTTGATTACCTAATTGTGTGTCACCTTGGTACGGTTGATTTTCTGCATCTTTCCCTCTCTCGTGATACCCAGCTTCATAATCATTATTGTTGTCCCCATTCAATGAGTCATCAGAAAAACTCTGGTCAATCCGTCCACGGGAAATATCTGACCACTGTGGATTGTGATCTGCTCCATCAGTGTCCTCCAAAACACTGCAGCTCGTGCTCAAGGGTTGGAATTCTTCACTTCCTAAGATACCAGAGTCCGGAAAGGCAGAAGAGTCGACGCTTTGTTGCAAAAGAGCATGGACACCCCTATGTGAGACCTGCTCAAGTGAATCATCAGAGACAGATTTGTCAACATTGTGAGTATCTTCCAACTGAAGAGCAACGTTTGAACCGTCCTGGCTAGAATCAAGTTCTCTCACTTCAAATCCCCCGCTAGAGTTGGAGGAAGATGACGTGTTTGCATGTGCAGATTGGCCGGGGCTGACAGACATCCGCTGTGACATTTCAGGTTCTGTTGAGGGAATCAGAACGTCCACCATACCTCCGCGGGGGCTGTTCACAGTCACAGACACTGCCGCTGCCATCAGTGCTTCATCTGAAGCATCCTGCATATCTTCAGAATCACTTTCAATGTGCATGCTTGTCGAATCTTCTGCATGCTGGAGTCCAGAATTCTCATCGTACAAATCGCCAGTGCTGTAAATCATGGAGAAATCGTCAGTGACCTCGTCCAGTGGTGATCTGTCTTTACCGAGCCCACGTTCTATCTCCTCCGTGTACCTGGCCAACTCTGAGGCTAAATTCTCCCCTTCAGGCTGCGAGTGTCGCCTCCACTCCTCACCCCAGTCCCTGCTGTGTAGCCCGTGTTTGTTTCTTCTCTTCACTCCCGCTACTAGAACAGACATGTTGGTTTCAGAGGAAGAGGCACTCTCACCTACTGTGGGCTCCACACTGTCTTCCTCAGTTGTCAGTTCAGGTACACTGGCTAAACATGTCTCGCTAGACACGAGCCTTGTCCGGGACCTGGTGTTTGGACTGGGACTTCTGGCAGACAGTCTACTCTCAGAATGGCTGAGGTTGATGTTAGGGTGTAGAAACCTGCTTAGTTCTCGGTCTCTGGAAGACTTATGACCACGTTTTCCACTTGGTTCACTTGCACTTCGGGACAATTTTTTGGGGTTCTCAATAAACTTGTCCTTATTTTCATTCCCAGCACTTTTTACCAGATATTTCTGTTTCGGGGATTCACCTTTGGTGGCCATTTTTCCATGGAGTTTACCACTTGAATCTGTATCACTTCTTCTCAAAAAGTCAAACTTTCGAGACTCTTCATCTCTTTGCACTCTTTGGTGATGTTCACCCACAAACTCTTTATCCTTTCGTCTTAAATACTCGTGTTTATCCGGCTCTGGACCTTTCCCTTTTGGCTGCCTTTTGAGGTGTCCAACAAGATCTTTCTCTTGTCTTCGCAGGTAATCATGTTTGGGCTCCCCTTCCTCCTCACGCTGCTTTGTTTTCATCTCTTTAGAAGGCACTTCTTTACTACTGCCTCTCTTGAGGTAGTCATGGTTAGCTAGATCAGGTTCGGATCGGGCTTGTTCATTCTTCTCCACTTTCAGAATTGTTTGCTTTCTACTCCCTTTCCTCAAGAACTCATGCTTGGGTGGTGATTCTGCCACATCAGGTGAACGGGCATGCCGTCTTCCGGACTCCTCCTTAGAAGGTATTGACTTGTCCTTTCCACTTCCTTTCCTCAAGAACTCGTGCTTTGGTTTATCACCCTGAGGAGAGTCCGTTCTGTTTTCTTTTATCCTTTTCTCTGTCTTTTTCTCAGGGCTCTTTTCCTTCTTTTCTTCTTTACGTGGAACTTTGGCCTTTGGAAGAGACACATCTCTTTCTGAGCTGGAGGAGTGATGCCTGTGTAGAGAATCTCTGGACAGATTTAACGATGGTAAAGGTTTGGAGTCTGGAGAACTGATGCGATCTCTATCACTCTTCAAGAAGTTTCCTTCAAGTTCTGGTTTGGGTTTGAGTTTCTGGTACAGCCTTGCCGTCACAGCAGCAGCAGTTCCTGACAGATTTTTTCCCGGTGATTTTCGCTCTGGAACAGATACTGGCCTTGTTTTAGACACTCTTGTCCGACCTCTAGACGGACGACTGGCAGCTGGTGTAGACCTTTGCACAGCGTAACCAGAAGACACGCCATTTTCTTCTTCGTCAGAACCCTTCATCTCATTTGGCAACAATGCATTTTGCTGTTCATTCATCATATCTTCGTCCCCTTCTGACATTCGTCGCTCTGTGTACTGGTTGATCATTTCATCATCCCTGTCCACCCTACTGTCATCATCCGATCTACTTTCTGTCTCCATCAGCCTCTCGTCTTGGTCAATTTCATGACGACCCCACCTTCGACCTGCCCTTGTCTCCTCCATCATGCCACCATCATCATTATCATCATCCTCATCATCACTACTCTCACTATCAGCCTCGTCAGTACTTGAATAACTTTTTTCACTACTCGAAACTGACTGTGACCTTGATCTGATGGTGCCGAGATGCTGTTGACCTTTGGCCCCAATGACCTGCATACTGGATGTTCTGACAGGATATCCCATATCCCCCTCTTCATTTACACTGTCCAGGAAGTTGTCGCTGTATGCGCTGCGGAGAGGACTAGGGGAGTCCAAACCAACACTCATCAGGTCTTCCTTCTCCTCCAGGTACAACTCCAGCTGCTCTTCCTGCTCATTTAGGAAATTCAGCATGGTTTTCTGGAAGAAAGAAAGAGTTGACCACATCTTTAATAGGATTTTTTAAAAGGAGGACTATCAAAACTTATTCACCCTTTAAAAAATATTTATAATATTTCAGTCGAGCCTGTCCAAGATGACACCTGTTGTCGAGAAGAAAAATGGTAATCTTAGACTTGTGTCTTATTAAACAGAGTCGTTATGATGTAAAAAAGATGCAGGTGAGGTTGTGGGAAGTGATCATTTGAGCAGGTCCTGGACAGGTGGTCATTAGAGCAGGTTTAAGTGCCCTTATAAAGGAGAGCTATTATGTCCCTCACCTGTTCCTCCAGACTGTGGAACACGTCTGCACTCTTCTCTCTGTACATAATCTCTTTCTTCTCCATCTGGTGTTTCCTCTCCTCTATCTCAGTCTGTTTCTCTGAGAACTGCTGCATCGCCGTCTCATGTTCCTCACTCAGCTGATGAACACGCTCTTTGATGTCCAACGTGTGTAGTAGTTCTTTCTGGGCCAAACCTGATAGAAGGATTATTATTTGTTAATATAATTTAGTATATTATAATATGAAAGAAAATATAGACACCTAACTGAAATATTCAAGGGGAAGACCATGTGGAACCTGGAGAAGAGTCACGGAAAAGGATGTACAAAAAAGTGGGAAGACATGGAGTGACATCAAGCGATTAGCCCAGGATAGGGAAATGTGGAAAGTGTTTGTTCGTGACTTATATCCTGATCCAGGGTGAGAAAAGCAATGATGATGATGAGCTGAAATAAGTATTTTACTAGTTAACCAAAGTTTGGTATTGTAGTTGCTGATGTTCTTGTCAGATGATGAAGAAATAGCTAGAAACATATTTTTAAAGTTATAGGATTTTTAAAAATTTCTTCAAGTTTGTGGTAAACCTTGCATAATTTTTCTTTAGGTAGTATAAATTTGATGATTTCATCCTATTCTAATCTCTCACCTTTTTCAATGAAAACACTGAACGCAATAATAACACAAAGTTTTGCATACTTGGCAATTTCAAAGAGATAATAATATCAGTATCACTCCCCCTTAAATCAATGGTGAATTTATGGGTGGAAAAAGAGAATGAAATAAACTGAATCATTCCTAAAAGCTTGTGCTCATGGTTTAAACCTGTACTGGAATTATAATTACATTCTATATTCAACAGTGTTACACTAAAGAAAGACTCATCACCTATCAAGAAAAGGATAATATACCATAACTAGTGGGATAGCAAAACCGGCATCCAAATAAATGTTCTTCCAAAACAATAATTACTTCTCTCAGTGCATTAATATCTAGTTTGCTATTCCACCCAACCCAAGATCAGAAACATTTTGAGATTACATCAAACACAAATATCTAAAACTTTCAGACACATATTAAAAACCTACTTAATGAAGTGCCATCTTGACAGTTAGACCTCCTTATTCACAGTTCTCTTGTATTTATAATATGATGTGCAGATTGTCATGGATTGTGCTGATAGAGTATAAAAGTCTTCATTTGCCTTAGTGTTAGTCTAAAGAGTGTAGGTAGACATGTTCATTAACTTGTAGTTTGTGCTAAGATGAAAGTATCGTAAAGCACTGAGAGCTGCATTGTACAGGAGTAGGTACTACAGAAATTATCTGCGTTATCATTATTATCATAAGAGAATTATCAGTGAAACATTAAAATAAGGTTTATAGAGGGAAATCAAAACAAAAAAGTTTCTTAACAATTTCAAAAATTGAGATGACAGAAATTGAAAGGAAAACAATAAACAAACATGAAGCAAGTACGGCCACTCAGATCAAAACACAAGAAATCAAAATCCTTATTTTATTAGTTGGCCCTAATTAAGAAATAATTTCCTCACCCTTCATCCTGCCCTCAACAGAAAGCTTTCTCTCCCTTATCTCCTGTCCCAGCTCTCCGGAGATGGGAGGGGTGACCTCCCCTTCACTGAGCAGGAGCGGGGAACTGACGTCACTCCCTTCACTGTCCGGCAAGGAGGTCCCAGACTGCACGGACAGGTCAGTCTGAGCTGTAGAGTCCTCCGTCTGATTCTGGTCAGTGCCTGTAGAGGTCGACTTTCTCACGCCTTGCATTTTGTGAAGTTCTTGTTGGAGCTTTCTTTGGTCTGGAAACGATACAATTTAATTATTCAAAAAGTCATTTCGACCGGCGTGAGTTGTGTAGGCCTAGCGGTTAAGGCACATCGTCGTCGCACATAGAAGACCATCCATCCCCTCCCCCCTCCCCTCAACATCTCCCACTGCCATCATCTTAGAAGCCATTAGTTATGTGATACTTTAAAGAGGATAAATATTTCGACTGACACAGTGAAGAAACGTAAACAATAAAAAAGAAGGTGACATGAATCAGAATTGATCTTAGGGATCCATCAAGAATGTAATAGAACTTTGTTCTTCTAACACAACCTTAAACTGGTTGTTGGGTTCCTTTGAAGAATTGTTTTAAAAATATCAATTCTGTCACTGGCTCTCATGTGCCTCGCAAAATGCCTTTAACAACAAAATATACCCCCCCCCCCCCTTACACACACACACACACACACACTCAATCTCTCTCTCTCTCTCTCTCTCTCTCTCTCTCTCTCTCTCTCTCTCTCTCTCTCTTCCTTTCTCTCTCTCTTTCTCTGTGTGTGTGTGTGTGTGTGTGTATGAGTGTGTGTGTCCCTCCCTCCTGAGAGAGAGATAGAGCGAGAGAGAGAGAGAGAGAGAGAGAGAGAGAGAGAGAGAGAGAGAGAGAGAGAGAGAGAGAGAGAGAGAGAGAGAGAGAGAGGCAAACACAAAAATTGAAAGAAACAAACAAAGAAACAGAGAGAGACAGAGAGAGACAGAGAAAGACAGAGAGAGACAGAGAGAGAGACAGAGAGGGGGAGAGACAGAGGCATAGAGAGACAGAGACAGAGAGAAAGTCAGAAGAGATAAAAGAAAGAGAAAGGTGGGGTTGGAGAGCAGTATGTATAGAACCACAGAAAAAGAGAAAGAGACATAGGGAGAGAGAGAACAAAAGAAAGACACAGAAAGAGAGAGAGAGCGAGAGAGAGAGTGAGAGAGAGAGTGAGAGAGAGCGTGAGAGAGTGAGTGAGAGAGTGAGAGAGAGAGAGAGAGAGTGAAACAGAGAGAGAGAGAGAGATAGAGAGAGAGAGAGAGGCTTACATTTCTCCTCCTCCTCCATGAGGTTCCTCCGCCTCTTTTCGACACTCTTCTGCGCCTCCTCCTTGTCCTGCACCGCCACCTCAGCCATCCGGGCCAGGCGTATTCGTTCTGCCTGCAGTTCTTCCTTCTGTCGTTCATGCTGTGCCCACATCTTCTCTTCCAGCTCTTGTCTTTCTTCCTCCTTCCTCTCAACCTCGGACCTCAGCTTCTCCAGTTCAGATCTGGTCAACGAAAGAAATGGATGGAATGCATCAAACACTGAACTTCACTTTGATTCCACGCGCTTTTTACTCACAGAGCAACAGCTACAACAGCTAATTAAAACAGCGACGACAACAGGATGCAGACTGATTGAGTAGTGAACAACAATAACAACAACAACAACAACAAACACAACAACAGCAGCAGTAGCAACAACAACAACACAAAGCACACCGTGTAAGAAGTTGACAACAACAGCAGCAACAACAGCAACAAAAACAATAACAACAGCAACAACAACAACAACAAAAACTAAAACTAAAACAACAGCAACAAGGGCTATACAAGGCAAACTGCTTGAGAGGAAAATAACAACAACAAAAACAAAAACAAAAACAGCAATTATGATTTTTTTTTAAGGAAAAGGACAACGGTAACACAATGCAGACTGTTTGAGAAGTGAGATTAACCTCCGAAACAACGTCAAATTCTGACGGGCGAGCGTAAAACAAAAGGTTCTTTGTGGTGTTTTATTCTCAGTGTTTTACACCGTTATCGACACAACGCACACCATTTATTAAACTAGCCGCTTAGACCCTGCCTGTCAGGGTCAGCTTGGATGAATTGAATACCACATCCCAGCAGACAGACGGGATTACAAAGTTTAAAACAATAACTTCATCATTCGGAAATAGAACTTGTCACTTTTTGCGTGAAACGGCGAAGAGCCTGACCATTCCAACAAAGAAGCCGGTCATTTTACATAACAATAACAGCTCATACTAAACAAGAACAATTTATATATTACCACTGTTTTTTGACAGATCACCTACATTTTTCGACAGCTTTGTACGCCTAATCCGTGAACATAAATCTTCAGAAAATCACATAACTACTAAAAACGGATTTTCGCGATTTTATAGATTGAGACCTAATGTGTAACCAGCAAACCATCACGATTCATTTACATCTCAACACAACCGACGTAATCACAAAAAAGTGACAATACCAATATCAAACCAGCACAGATTAGCCACTTCAAGGTTACATAACCGCACAATCTATTTCAAACACAAGTCGTAATTGATTACAACAAAACTCTAGATTCCCCAGTACCAATGAATGACCACTCCAATATGCTTAAGTTCCACAGAACCCATCTCAGACCGTTAATCTGCAGGTGTGCCCTCTGGCATGGCCAGATAACGGCGCATAAAGCTGTATGCACCAATGCCACTTGCTACCGACACCAATGTACGTGTCAGGGTTTACTGGGAATGTTATGTTACTTAATAATAAATGTTTTTGCCTTGGGTCAATGCTGCCAGGACTTGACTGAAAAGCTATGCGTGTGTATGTGTGTGTGCGTGTATGTGTGTGTGTGTGTGTGTGTGTGTATGTGTGTTCGCGTGTGTGTGTGTTCGCATGTATGTGTGTCCGTGTGTATGTGCGTGAGTGTGTTTTTGCATGTATTTGTTTGTATGTATGTGCGTATGTGTGTAACTGTGCATGTGTGTAGGTATGCGGGTAAGCAGGCAGGCAGGCAGGCAGGCAGGCAGGCAGGCAGGCAGGCAGGCAGGCAGGGATGCAGGCAGGCAGGCAGGCAGGCAGGCATGCAGTGCAGGCAGGCAGGCAGGCAGGCAGGCAGGCAGGCAGGCAGGCAGGCAGGCAGGCAGGCAGGCAGGTAGGTATGTTGGTAGGTATGTTGGTAGGTAGGTAGGTAGGTAGGTGTATGCGTATGCGTGCGTGTGTGTTTGTGTGCGTGTGTGTGTGTGTGTGTGTGTGTGTGTGTGTGTGTGTGTGTGTGTGTGTGTGCGCGCGCGCGCATGTGTTAGTGCGCCTTTGGTTGTGAATGTGAGAGTGTTGGTGAGGAAAAACAGGTACGTAAATTACGTAATTAACCGAGTTTCCCTAATTCGAAAACATGAAGAGCCCAAGATAGCAGAACACTTTGCCACAAATGACACTGTAATCAAGTCCGTATTACAATAACGGCACAATGGGATATAAAAAACAATTCAGTGACTAACAAAAATCGCACACGCAACACTAAAATGAAATGTTCCACCAAACCCTAAACAGCTTAGCACATGTAATGCAGTAAACATTTGAGACAAATAATAGCGTTCACAAACTTTTTGTATTGTTCTCATCTCAGTTATTTCGTTTTTAGAGACCGCAGCTCTCAACGTTACAAAAAAGTTTCAACGAAAAGTTACGGCGTTCTATTATAAAAACCTACCTCTGTGTAGCAACTTTCTGACATTCTGTTAGACTGACGTCCGACATTTTTATTATCTCGCTTCGATAGACTAAATTCGCAGTCGTCACTGCTAGGCTGGTGGGGGCTTATAAAGAGTTCAGCATCCTCAGAATATGACAAACGTTACAGAAAATAATAACAAACTTTCTAGCTTTTAATCAGCGGATATTGCTCTCTGAGAATGCGCCTTCCAATCCTCCTCATTATCACAAACCAAACTTTCGAGATTGTGAGTTGCCTGCTCTCTGGCTCCCTTCTGGCACTGTGTGTTGTTCGGAAATCGTATCCATAACAAAATCAGAAAATCAATGCGCTTCAACAAAGGAAACAACAACGCACCTGGAGAAATTATCTTAATTTACTTTTAAATGCACGACTACTTCTTTTCTTTTTTAGGTAATGAAAATTAGGCTTTAGTGGAAAATGCACAAGCATTCTCGTGCCTACTTCCATGACCACTGAATCGAAAGTGAACAAAAGGTTTTTTGACGTAAGTAAAATTAAGCATAGATACAACTTACCTATTGCTAGACCTTCTACAGTTCTGATAGGGAAATTCAGTTACTCAGAATAAACTGCCACGGAGAACTAGACTGATTTAAATACTTGTAGTCCTTCATCTTTTGAAAAAGTCAACATCTCTCCTGTTTTAAAAACATTCTAGTGTCGAAACTTCCAGCTGACGAATATGCGAAAAGGGCTTTTAAGCTGTTAAGTTATAAAATAAGTCGAAAACATTATGAGAGAAGCTTGGCTTTAAATCAAAATGCAACATAGCAGGACCTACACATAATGTAACTCAAAAAACAAAAACAACATCCATCAAGATGCAGTTAATTTCAAGACAACATGCTAGCGGTCATCTTTAGGTCCATGTACAAATAAGATTATCCACCATGCATTTGTGTTTCTTTGAACAACTAGACCTACTTGGTATTCAATATAAAAAACCCACTCTAAAAAACGACAACTACACAAACCTTATGCTGAACAGAGAAAAAAATCCAACGACTCCAGGCAAGAAATAAACCGAAATACATTATTCATTTCCATGATTCTGGAAAACAATAATCGGGCCCAGGACCGGAATCGTTGTGCAGAGTTAGCTAAAGGCAATACAGTTCATGTGATGAACGTTGTCACAGCCGATAAAATCAATAAATGTCATCGAACGGTATGCAGACTGCTGATCCCTTGTTCATACCCTTGGGAACACGAGCTCTCTCTCAAGATGAGAGTGGTCACGCCCTGTTTTCATTGTACCACCCACAAAGCTCACAAGAAAGACTGTTTACATCAAGAAGGGCTGTTGAGTTCGTGGTTGTTGATAACGTTACCATCGATATTGACGTGGCAACAGAAACTCCAAAACACCCCCAATACACCTCTGTCTCTGTAAGCATTTCTCTCTCTCTCTCTCTCTCTCTCTCTCTCTCTCTCTCTCTCTCTCTCTCTCTCTCTCTCTCTCTCTCTCTCTCTCTCTCTGTGAGTGTATGTGTGTGTGTGTGTGTTTGTGTGTGTATATGTGTGTGTGTATGGGTGTGTGGGGGAATGTGTGTGTGTGGGGGGGGGGGGGAATGTGTGTGTGCACATGTGTCTACTTCTCTTTCTCCTCCCTCTGGCATTATCTTTTTAAAATGTATATTATCTCGCACTTCGAATCATTCACTGCCCCTTTCTCTTTCTCTAGTATCTTTCCAAACCAGTCAAAAAAGACGAAAATAAGAATTGGCTTCGTCTGTAAGAAGTGATTAAAATTTAAACAATATATCACTGAGAAATTTAATAAACTAAATGATAACCAAGGAAGACAAAGAGGGGGTTCTCCAACTTACTTAGCTGCTTCAATCCGCTCCACTTCGTTGCGGAATTTTTCCTCCAGCTCCAGACTGAAACACGAGGGTACATGCAGGGGGTCAATCCAAACGTTCAAGCCTCGAGACGTTTTATCAACTAATTTAGTATTTTGAAATCATCACAGCGAGTAGACGATGCTGTTAGTCGAAATCGAAAGTAGTTTGTTTTTTTGTTGTTTTTTTGGGGGGAGGAGAGTTTTGAGAAAGGTGAACCTTACAATTCACGCGGTTTGCAAGGCTTAAAGTTTTTTATATGACGTCATACGGCGTTCACAAAGTAATCAGACTGAATAATTCTGAAAAGGTTTGGTTTGGGTGCCCTATCAATGACTATACATTTACAATCGGAATTGGCTAAAACGACCACCCAATGTCGAAGAGAAAAGCGACCGTCTTAGACAGGTGATTGTCTTAAACAATGTCGTTAAAATGTAAAAAATATACAAGTGAGAAAATGGAAAGTGGCCGATTGCTCAGGTAATAGATAGTCTAATACAGGTGGCCGTTAGAGCAGGTTCGACTGTATTTCGATTTCGGCAAAACAGTATCGTCTAAAAATGCGACAAGAAAAAAGAATAAATTGTGATCAAGAAACCATAGGGGAAGAAGGAAACGATCAAAATACACGTACGGAGTGCATGCATAATATTCTGGAAAAAAAACAATACACAATACGATAAGGCCTACATAGGTGCACATATAGGTAAGGTTTGGATCCTGCAAAATAATGAGCTAATTGGACTACGGTACAGCTAAATTTAGCGACTTAAAAAATACGTGAGATACACTGTTTTATATGCCAGTGCTATAGTGGTAATGTGCACGGAGTGAGGCCGTTTGTTCTTCAAAAGACCGGACGTTCATTATGTACATTATACGTAAGGTTTTTTTATGGCCACAGATACGTTAACATAATAAGTATCCGTAAAGTAACTTTTCGAAAGTTCAAGTCAGATTCTAAGCGACAATTAGTGGACCCCTTCTCTCTCTCTCTCTCTCTCTCTCTCTCTCTCTCTCTCTCTCTCTCTCTCTCTCTCTCTCTCTCTCTCTCCCTCTTCTTTACTTTCGAGAGAATTTTGATCTGATTTGTTTGGGGTTTTCTTTCCTTCCTCGTTTGAAATTTTTGATTCTTGTTGTATCCTCAGCTTTCTCGATGTGGAAAAGTTATGCTATTCATTTGTAAGGTTTTAAATTTGAAAGAAATTTAGATTGTAACTCTGTCTCTACAAAAGTGTGTTAAGTGAGGGATATTTTTCCTTCTTTTTTTTTTTATTCTTCCTACATGTTATAACGTTTCTAATTTAGTTGTTTGTCCTGTTTTAAGAAATAAGTCTCTTTTCAGATTAAGCATGTGCGCTCAAGCACAAACAATGTGTGTGTGTGTGTGTGTGTGTGTGTGTGTGTGTGTGTGTGTTTGTACGTGCTTGCGTTTGTGTGTGTATTTGTGTGTGTGTGTGTGTCTGTGTGTCAGAGAGAGAGATAGAGACAGAGAGACAGAGAGAG
>NW_004797372.1:840651-848983 GCF_000002075.1 Aplysia californica
GCGTGTGTGTGTGTGTGTGTGTGTGTGCATGTGTGTGTGCATGTGTGTGTGCATGTGTGTGTAGTGTTTGTGTTTGGTGATCGTGCAAGTGCGCGTATGATAATATAGCATGACGAGCGATTGTCTACAATCGAACTCTCATCAAAAACGACATTATTACACGACAAATTGCTGAACGAAGAAAATAAAGACGGAAAGATGTTGTCTTCAACTGCTGTTCAACCAGGGTGCCGTGCTCTGACAGTTCACATTTTAATAATAATTTCGACCTGCGATCAAGCACAGCTACGTTCCGAACAATCTGTTTGGCAAGGGGGATAAGCAATATTTCTAAGCGTACAAAAAGTTCGCCAATGCCTTACCCCCCTTCCCTTTACGTGAGAGAAAAGACCATAGCGATGGAAAAGACTCATGATTATGATTATAATCCTTTTCACCATCAACCAAAGTGTTTCCTTTAAATTAAAAAAAAAAACGTAGATTATGTTGATACGATAAAGGTATAACACACAAAATGAAATTCAATATGACTGAAATAAATGATAATAAATACGAATAAATATGAATGTTACTTTTTTTTTTAGATTTTAAAATACCATACCACTATAAAGTGCAATTTATTCGCTGTCAAGATCATGGTTAGCTTAGAAATTCACAAGTATCATGAAACAAAAGAATAGTGGACCTGAATACACGGTAACTAACGTATGGATGCGAATCTACCGGCAAATAAG
Source organism: Aplysia californica (assembly GCF_000002075.1). Taxonomy (NCBI): domain Eukaryota; kingdom Metazoa; phylum Mollusca; class Gastropoda; order Aplysiida; family Aplysiidae; genus Aplysia; species Aplysia californica. Next base: position 841,386 of record NW_004797372.1, read on the forward strand.
AGTGAAGTCTGTAACTCAGAAGACTTAGTAGGCGCCTACAAGCAATAAATAAAGAACAATTATTATTAAAGCTAATTGCACCTCTTTACTCTTTTCAAAGTGAAAAACGTCACTTTCTAAAAAGTAAACGCTGGGACCAAGGTTTGGACTTAACTTACCAGATACCAGCTGCATCCAGGCTGCCAGCAGAGAAAGTATACGTATACATCAAGGAGGTTATAAATATTCTAAAGTCCTTTGTAGGCCCTATACATGTATTTTTCCTTTCAGAATCATCTTAACTACACACCCCGGCTACTAATGTGGTAGCACATTGGCTGTTTATAAAATAGCGCATAGACTACTGTTACAGTGGGTAAATAAAGTCTCTCTTTCTACACCTGTGTTGAAACTTATGCAATCATGCAAACTATCTAAGCAATTTAGAACCCAAGTTATTTGGAGACATCGAAAAAGAGGGATTTCCAAGAGGTTTCAATAAAATAGACACCATAGAATAATTGTGCTACCAGTAAGTTTAGATTAGGCTATAGTGTAATCGAAAAATATTTAAGCTGTCTATTAAAAAATTTGCTGACTTATTTTTCAAGTGGAATATATATTAACTGCTCCTGTATTTTGGAGTCGACAATCGTTCAAAAATTTACGTCTGAATGGTTAAACAAAAAAGAAAAGAAAAGAAAGAAAAAATGAAGTAGCGTACTGGTAACGCATAGTAGAACTTGGTAACCAAGCAGTTGACATAACTAAATTTGTTATCTTCTTCATTGTTATTGATCATTTTAAGTAATATATCATCACCAACAGCTTTAGACCTGGTATTGAAAAGAACATGAAATGAAAGTCTTCCCCAGCAAAACAAGCTACACTCTCTCACTTAGAACATTACTCTTTTAACTTTCTGCTGGCTTTAGCAAATCAAAAGTAACTGTGTTTTTGTTTTTGTAACTTCTCTTTTTCTTCTTGGCATTGTAATGTATAGTATGACGTAGTGATTTCACTAATATCTACATATCTCAGTACATGTATAAAGGCAAAAAGCTATACATTGATAATACAAGTATCGGAAAAGATTATTTTCATATAAGTTATTCAAATAAATTACACAGATCAAATTACATGATACAAATATCAAAATAGGTGCCAAAAGTGTAATTATATTAATAGGGCCTATATGAACAGAGTGCTAGCTTGGTGTGGCACTTACTTACTAACATATATGATGACACGGTTATGAATAAAAGAAAAGTAGGAAAGCAGAAGATTACCCAAGGTATGAAAATTCTCATCCATTCAGAGAAACCCCAAAACAGACAATTAATGTTGCAATGAAACTCTAATACTAACGTACAAGATTATTAGTTAAGACATGTTTTAGCATCATGTGTACCAAACAGTTGTCTAGTCAGAGTTTTACAGCACTTGCAATACAAATAGGCCATATAAGTAACAAAGACCACAGGTGTTCCTTAAGTAACATACAATAAAAAAGAACAAGGAGAGATGAGGATGACAGATGCTTCATAGAAAAGAATTAGTAGCAAACAACACCAAATTACCTGCCAACCAACCACATCTTTCTCAGAATAATGCAACAAAATGCAAGTTATGCAAAATAATCACAATCTGTGTGTTACTGTTTGCATGCAGAAATAAACGTTTGGTTTATTTTGATGCACATGGTTGCCATAACTTATACTAAGCAAAAACGCAATCATGACTTTGTTATTCAAACTGAAACATCTCATATGAGAGGTGCAGTGCTGATGTCAAACATTTTTCCTTTGTTAAAATCAAAGGTGTCGCTTAGGATACAAAAGAATATTTCTAGTTCAAGATCATCTGAAGGGCTACTCATGATCATATGGAGAACTTTTTAGCATAAGTCATTCATAGATGGCTTTAAACAAAACAAAAAAAACAAGAAAAAAAAATATCTTGATACATCTTTTTCACAATGAATAGAGAGAGAACTCAAAAACATTTGTCATAGAGAGCAACTGCAACTTCAGTGTTGTAACTCAGGCATCCTTGAATTTGTCATTTTTAGAAAAACAGTTACGGTAACATGAAAAACATTCAACCGTCATGCAAACAAGAAATACGAAACCGTTCACTCAAGAGATTGCAAACCAGGGCTGGGGTTTGGATCTCTGGCAGACTACTAATTTTTTTTTTCTAGAACACCAAGTTCAAATGGTTGTTATTATAGTGTTAACAGTCCATACCATGTCTCAAATCTGTTCATCATTATTTTAAACAAGAAAAACAAACTTACTTGGGATTATAAGCAAGCTGTGGCTGGCGTGGCCTTCCTCCTGAGGCTACGGACAAGTCGAGGTAAGAGCTGTGAGTGCTACTGTCCCCTGGCAAGAAGTCAACGCTCCCTGGAAGACCCTGCAGAGTGGAAAACAAAATCTAAAAACTTCTGTTCATCAGGAAATAAATGTATTACACTGTTGTCCATGCAATTTTTTTCTTCATCATAAGGTGATGGGACAACAAAAATAACCCTTTACGTAAAGTTTTAACTTTACGTTTAAACACACAATTTAAGATCTTGGTGGCAAATAATTCAAAATAAAATCATTGTTGCCTATAAGGTTGAATGTACTACTCATTCCATTTATGTTCAAATCACTATTGCCTGAAATTTCAAAAACTATTATGATCTGTAAGTACTTTTGTTAAAACCCTGTATATTCATTTCAACACAACCTCTGTCAAATTTTAATGATAAAAAATGTGACCACATCTAACTCTTACACCAACAAAATTTTCATTTTTTGAAGTCTATAAACGCTGATTAAAAACAAAAGCGTTTCCTGATTTCCACTGTATTAAGCTAAACAGATAACACTATCCCATCCCCTGAATGTCCCAGGTTCAACTCCAGTAGGTTTTGTAACAAAGCACTCACTCAAAAGTAAAGCAAGAGGAGAAAAAAAAAATATTAAGTATGACTTTGAGTAAAGCCTACATGTAACAAAATTCACTGACCATACTGTGTGAGCCACTGTTGTGTCTGTGTTCCCTCAGTCTGGCCGCCTGGGCTGGGTTGTTGAAGCGGAACATGTTTGTCTTCCCCAGCAACACTGTGTCACCTGCAAGAATAAAACAGAAGTCACCAGATTTTTTTACTAGAGAAAAAAGTAGTCTTCATTATGTTTTTGTCACAGTTTTCCAAGTAAAAAGCACAGTCTCCATTATGTTTTTTCTAGAGAAAGATTTATTACTATTTTGTGATGACAGTAACTTTTGGTTGTTGATGATCCTTGAGCCTTATCTATGATTTTTGACAGTTTTTAGGAAACTTTCTGGCAACCCACAACATCTGCCATTGATGTTTTTCGTAACCCAAGGAAAAGTTGAAACTATGCTGAATGTTAACGTATAATGACTCAATCATTTTCACCCAAAGCATAATAATATATGAAAGTAATCATATTTTTTCTTTCCATTTCATAACTTCCACCTGGTTCCAAAAACTCCACAAAAGTTTAGAATCTACCACAACTTAAATCCAACAGCGTGTTCACACCATCTGACTTTGTTATTTACATGATCTTGTTAACAAAGCTTCACATGGTGAGCCTCCTGGAGCTGATTCTTTTGTGAAAGGCTTGAGCTAGGGATACAAATATATTAATAATATCATCCTTCTTCTCGTGGCAGTTCAAAGCCCTTCAACATTGTCGCAGTGTCAATATATTGACCAAAAGCCTACCTTGTTGTAAGACACGAGGCTTGGTGATATCCTCCCCATTCACCAGGCACATTGCGCCCTCTTCTGGGAACAGAGTCACAACTCCACCCACATTTTCTATGTGGCAGTGAGACAGAATGACATCAGGTCCTTTCAGAACTGGAAAAAAAGTACAACATAAAAATATATTTTCCATGGAAATCTTAAACCTATAATAATTCTTTTTTTGAAGGGGTATAGTACTTCATTATGTGTCAGGTAACCTAAATCTTTTGCACATAAACATTTCACATGAAACAGTCCGTTTTAGAAGACCTAAGTTTTTACAGAACAAGCAAGAGAATGAAAATGATCATACACAAATCTCAATGTCATAGTTAGAAATTTCTCTTTAAAAAAAGAACTGCAAGAAAGACTTACTAAAATGTCAAAATAAGAACATCATTAAATCTAAAAACAGAAAAGTTAAAAACCCACAACTATTTAACTGCATTAAAATCTGCAATAGCCGTAACACCAAAAAGTTTCCGAAACATGAAACACAAGAACAAACCTATGTCTTGATGGGGGTCCTCCTGTCCCAAGTGAGTTGTCCCCTCCTGACAAATGAAAAGAATTTAGGAATTTCGGAGAGTTAGAACTCAAAGTATAAAGAGAGAAAGAGATAGAAAGGGGGGGGGGGGGGGCAGAGAGAGAGAGAGAGAGAGAGAGAGACAGACAGACAGACAGACAGACAGACAGACAGTCACAGACAGAGACACAGACTGAGGCACAGACAGTGACAGACAAAGAGAGAAAGGAAGAGAGATGGAGACAAATGATTGTTATAAAAACTGCATGGTGCTGATGTTCTTTTTATTATTGTAAAGCGCATTGAGTGCTTCTTTAGTGGAATTGCACTATAGATCATTGTTATTATAATAATTATGATTATTATTATTACAGTATTATTATTAAAGCTTATAATTTACTGACTTAATGAGCTCAAGACAATGTTCAGCTTTCAAAGGTAGTATCAGTGTTTTCATCCTTGTTTGACCATTGGTTATATCACTGAACATGCAGTCAAATGAGTGACTGTGACAGGAGGACACATGTTTTAAACAGAACTTATCAAAACGTTTTGTGAACCTTCCTTAACACAGAACAGAATCCAACAAAACAATGTGTTCAACTTTGAAACGTGTGTCTGCAACATTATCACTACTTAAGCCAGAAGGAGAAAAATAAGAAAAAGTAGAGGAGGAGGAGGAGGAAGAGGAGGAGGAGGAGGAGGAGGAGGAGGAGGAGGAGGAGGAGGAGGAGGAGGAGGAGGACGACGACGACGACGACGACTACGACGACGACGAGAAAAAGAAGAAAAAGAAAAAGAAGAAGAAGAAGAAGGAGGAGGAGGAGGAGGAGGAGGAGGAGGAGGCGGAGGGTACAACAACAACAACAATTTTAACACTTGTTGGATTGTAACACCTCCCTGAACAATGCTGGCACTGACCTTGATGTGGTAGATAGTGATGCCAGTGGTGAGCACATCATCATCAATCCCGATCAGATGAGGAACTTGTGAGTCAATGATGACACCATAGGAGCTGTTTTTCCGAGACCCAACACCTCTGATGCTCAAGTCAGAGTCCTAGAAAGAGTTGTAAAGATATCTATCGTGCTTTTTTAAGGCAAATAGTCAGAGAAAATCGACAATAGAATACTACTTAATCTAACTTGAAAACTAGATAATATAAAAAATCTTATATTTTAAAAGAACATTTCACCATTTTCCCCCTGAAGTTACAACTTGTTTTTGAATTTTTAATCTTATTACGTTTTGTCATTCAGTGTTAGCTGGTCTAAAAGAATTATTGGGATAAGATTCATCATGTGAATGTGCTCAATTTTCAAACTCTTTCCTGGTCATGATGCGGCATTCAACAACATGCTTTCCTATAACTTCCCACCACTTACACAATTCAGAACTTGAAAACGAAGGGCAATGCAAAAAAGGCCAGGAGAGGGCCTAACTATACAGAATATATAATAATAGATTTTTGAGAGGAGAGAAACAAGTTGTAAACCATGAATGCTTTTGTCTGTTTCAGATATGATATTTGAAGGAGAATGAAATACTATAATACAATATAATTGTTGAGGAAGATAATGGCAAATTATGAGAGAGTGCATAAGGAATTCAACCTCCATGATGCTCTGTGTGTCATTCCATTTCTCCATCCACGTCTGAGTCAACTGATTGGCCTGTGGAGAAGGGAGACAGAGAGAAAATGAGGCCGCACTTCATGCACATGATGAACATCAGGGATTATGACCAACATAATATAGGCCTAAAACGTGTTCACCAGTTTCTGAGAGCAAGTTTGTTTTGTAGGCCTATTATAGACTTTTACCCTTAGATCACATAGTGCCTATCTTTGTTCTTTGGACTTTGCTTGGAAGTGAATGCATATTGGCCCACACTAATACCCCTTTGGAAGAACAAAATGCATATACAAGTTCTGCTAAAGTATCATGCATGAAGCACCTTTCACCCCCTTGCCCTGCACTTGGCTCAAATAGAGTCAAATGGTGCACTATGTGTGTACATAAAAGTGCACATATGTGAATGTGAAGGTACATGTGTGTGAGTGTGTGTGTGTTGTGTGTGTTGTGTGTGTTGTGTGTGTGTGTGTGTGTGTGTGTGTGTGTGTGTGTGTGTGTGTGTGTGTGTGTGTGTGTGTGTGTGTGTGTGTCTGTGTACATGTGTGTTATATGGATGAGTGTAGAGACTTTCTGCTTAATTTTATTGCACTGTCAACGTTTTAGGTTACTTCAAATATTTAAACTTACTTGGATCAGACGAGAATAACAGACTTATGAATACATATTTGAACACATGCTATTACGTAAATTATCTATTTACATATATTTTCAGCATGCATTATCATCATTATATAAACTAATGAACTTATACAATAGTGTATGTAATCTGACCTAAGCATGTTTTGACAGTTTCACTTCATGGGCCACTTCATAATCCTTAACAAAAACATCCTAAGTTGCGGATTCAGGAGAGGGTAATTAATTCTATCAATGTACTTCAACATAATGACGAGATCATGGTGAGGCAAAAAATTCACCTACATCAAAAAAACAATTTTTAAAATCACCATACATTGTAATAAAATGAAAAACCCATGCCAAAAATGTTTTGCCATTACCATTGCTTCATTTTCTTTCAGTCTTTCAGAGATCATGGAGCCAGGATCAGGAATCGGAGCTTCCTACAGAGAGAGAAAAGAAAAGAAAATTTCAAGTTATATTTATTACCACAACTTGTTATTGATAAAAAGTATATTAAAAACAATCTTACAGCTAAACCAAATATCAGTGTCATTGTCTAATCATAAAAAGAAGATCACTTTTTTCAGTGAGATGACCATTGGTTATATCACTGAACATGCAGTCAAATGAGTGACTGTGACAGGAGGACACATGTTTTAAACAGAACTTATCAAAACGTTTTGTGAACCTTCCTTAACACAGAACAGAATCCAACAAAACAATGTGTTCAACTTTGAAACGTGTGTCTGCATCATTATCACTACTTAAGCCAGAAGGAGAAAAATAAGAAAAGGTAGAGGAGGAGGAGGAGGAGGAGGAGGAGGAGGAGGAGGAGGAGGAGGAGGAGGAGGAGAAAAAGAAGAAAAAGAAAAAAAAGAAGAAGAAGAAGAAGAAGGAGGAGGAGGAGGAGGAGGAGGAGGCAGAGGGTACAACAACAACAACAATTGTTGGATTGAAACACCTCCCTGAACAATGCTGGCACTGACCTTGATGTGGTAGATAGTGATGCCAGTGGTGAGCACATCATCATCAATCCCGATCAGATGAGGAACTTGTGAGTCAATGA
>NW_004797372.1:849204-854938 GCF_000002075.1 Aplysia californica
TCTCTCTCTCTCTCTCTCTCTCTCTCTCTCTCTCTCTCTCTCTCTCTCTCTCTCTCTCTCTTCTACTTCTTAAAGACACAGTCTTATCTTTATGCCATGTATAAAGGTCATTTGGCGCGTAAGATGCTTAAGGAAATTCATCAACGCCCTGAATTCCTATAAAACGCGATACAAGGAAAGCTAGATTTTTTATGGCTTAAAACAGGACAGCTCTCGAGTATTAGAAGCGATGACAGCAGCAAATCGCATTATTGTGACGAATAAGAAAGGAAAATGCAATTAACTCAAAGCAAGGATAAAAAGAGCTTCTAATTACAGATACTTCTTATGCGTTCTTGCTCTGCTGCAATACAAGAATCCGAATTATATTTTCTTTTCTCTCTTAAAAAGTAGTAAGTACATTACATCACTCAAAAACAAAAACTGATCTTGCATGTTCAGCAACACCCTAACCACCCTAATCACTTTAAAAAAAAAAAATACAAACTAAAGAACTTCATCGAATATATTGAAAAATGGCAAGCAGTGATAAACAAGTCCCATGCATAGGCCACAAGCGCGGAGAAGAAGAAATAATACACAAGTAATAACGTTATCAGTGACGTCGAATAGATTTTTAGCTGATTACTAAAATAGATAATTAAAATAGACATGGGAGAATAATAAGCAGTTCAAACATCTAAGCGCAGCAATATTACCAAATTACCATAAGCATAATATAATATAATTATCATTACATCTCAGGATCTGGGTCGGTGGTTCGCGGTGCTCTGGTGTGGTTTGCTCCTTCTTTCCTATCAAACATCTATCGTCCGGTTTTTTGTGTGTTTGTTACTCTCTCGTAACACCACTAATCTTCGGCACGTATATATGACCTAACTGTATTGCAACTGCCGTACTGCACTTACTAAAACAAAACAAAAAAAGAGGGTCTACGCTTTCGTTAATCTTTTAGCCTAGACGTTATGCGGTTGAAGATGTTCCAAGAAGTGGACTTTCAACATAATGTACATCTCCCAAAAAACTGAGGTACGTGCCGAGCCCTTTTCCCCAAACACTAAATAATACATTACATGAAAGCAAAAAACAAAAACAAAAAAAAACGAGAAGGGAGCAAAAGGCGAACCCTAATCAAAGGAAAGCGACAAGAATAATTAAATTGATGGACAGAAACTACAAAACTAACAGACAAAATAGGTTACTGATGATAAGCTTAAGTTGGGTTCGCAGACTATAAGTTTGTATTGCTAATATTATCGTTTAATTCATTCAATAATTATTAAAACTAAAATTTTTGCAAAATTGTGGTAAAAACATGCATTTTGAAGAGGATAAGGGAAGGGAAAGGGACCAAAGACCAGAAGAACAAATTAAGGAAACATGCAAAGAATGAAGCAAAGATGGGTGAATATCGCGCTGATATTCAAGTAACATTTTAAAATCTTTATGTTCAAACCATTCTTAAAATGCCATATTTAGGGCTGTAAAAGAAAAGCATTTTGAAAAGAATTATATCGAACATTTCTATTAAATTGCGTCATCAACTTCAAACACTTTAGATTTTGGTTTCAAGCTACAAGGCCACTGACCGGAGATTAATATCAAGCTTTAACTTGTAAATTTTTTTCAGTTAGTAAAAGGATCAACGTCAGTAGTTCGTCAGAGGCAAAATAACGTGCATTGACAAGGTGAACCATGAAAGGAAAGGTAAGGATTATCAGCTCGAGAATAAGGCGTTACTGGCACACTATAGCCGTCGTGCCAAGGAGCAGAACACAAATGAGGACACGGGACGGGGTTAGGGAGAAGAAGTCATTCCAAAAAAGTGTCTGACTGTGAGCATATTATACACACAAACAAGCAATCAAATCAAAGGGGAGTACAAACAAATGGCAACACACACGCACGCAGGAACGCATAAACGTACGCACGCATGCACGCACATACAGAGAGACAGAGAGAGAGAGAGAGAGAGAGAGACAAAAAGAGAGAGAGAAAGAGAGAGAGTGAGAGAGGGAAGGAGATAGAGAGAGACACCCCTCTACACACACACACACACACACACACACACACACACACACACACACACACACACACACACACACACACACACACACACACACACGTTCAGGAGCAAAGAGGATCAATGAAAACAAATGGGATCTGTATGGCGAACAAATGTCATCATTCTGATCTAACCTTCGACAAATAATACATCCTTTATTTAGCAAAAATAATAAATATCCTGAAACAATCCGTACATGTAATTCAAGTACAACGTTTGGATCCGATTGAAAATAATTGCTTTTGTTCAATAATTCGAATCAATTACTCTTTACATTCCTTTCAATGGTAAATAAAAATCTAGAAAAATCGTCTCTTTTTATAAGCGAGAGCGAGCAGTAATTTCGAAGAGGCATAATTAGTTTCCTCTCCTTAACAAGTTCGATAAGCGAGACTGATTTCACACATGCAACTTTTTGGGGGGTAGCATGCACAGCAAGAACAGAAAAAAAGAAGTTTGAATGCAATAAAGCACACGTTTTAAAAACAAAGAAAAAATAATATCCATGATTGGATTATCTTTCTATTAGAATGTGTATGAGAAGACAGGTAGAAACCGACTGATACAGAGCGAGTTGAGTAAGCGAAAAGCCATCATTTCACCATTTTTTATTAACTAGTATAAAAAACCACCAGAAAGAACGTACACCAAAGCATGTCCGTTACAGGCACTGCTATTAAAAATTCAAATTAATGCCCTTAAAATGAGGTATACGCCAACAATTTATTTTAAACGTTCCAATAAAAATAGCAAAATTCTGCAAAGTTTGGCGGTACAAACACAAAAGAAGCGTAAGAAACCAAGCAATTTATTAATGGCACCACAAATATCAAATTGAAATCATCAGTCATCAACCATGCAGATCAAAAGCAAAGGGCGGTGGTTAGGGGTGAGGGCACAAGCGTATCAGCAATACAAAACAGGAGGTCAGCATTCCTTAATTAACTGGGGGTGAGTGTTGGATTAGAAGATACCTCGAAGCCCTGCAAAGAGTTAGTGCTGCCCATCTGAAGGATGGGCCCACTGCCGTGAAAAGACTCCACCCTAGACAGGGTGCCATAGGGGATAAGGTAGAGAGTGTCGCTGGACATCTGTCCTGACTGGAGACAAAAGAAGGCACACTGTGCTCTGTACATGAGGTGGACAGAGTGGAGGAGAAGTGGGTGGAGTGTGGGAGAGATACCCATCGTGTGCTGAATGAAGAGAACAACCCCAACCCTATAGAAACGAACAATAATAATAATTTTTTTAAAATAATAATAATAATAAAGATGAAGATGATCATGAAGATAATGAAAATGATAATAATAATAATAATAATAATAATAATAATAATAATAATGACAATAATAATAATAATATAATAATAATAATAATAATAATAATAATGATAATGATGATGATGATGATGATGATGATGATGATGATGATGATGATGATGATGATGATGATGATAATAATAATGATGATGATGATGATGATGATGATGATGATGATGATGATGATGATGATGATGGAATGAAGTGAGTAAATTTAAAAAATAGAGTGTCTCTATAAAAATAATATTTTTAAAAAAATAAACAAACGAGAAAAAAGGCAATAGTACAAACAGTGTGTTTAAAAGAAGTGTTACTAGTTGATGGGACTATGTAGGATCTGAGGTTACAACATCGTAAATGGATGACTTTAACCATGAAGTTTTCAAATTAAACTCGTCTGTCTCAGAGGTCAACACAAAAATCTATCTTCAGTACTAGAAATTAAGGGTAACCACCTGGCCCCTGACCTGTTTTCTATTTAGGAAAAATTGATTAGCAACCGAAATTCGACTTAAAGAAAGCTTGCTAACAGAAATGTTTCTCCCAGAGCATGCGTTAAAATGCATCGCTTTAGAAAACGTTCAAATCGGAAAAAAAACCTCTCAAGTTCTACTAAGTCCCTGTGATTTGTTTTAGAATCAGAGAGAGAGAGAGAGAGAGAGAGAGAGAGAGAGAGAGAGAGAGAGAGAGAGTCAAATGAAGGAATTGTCTTTGAGAAAAAGAGTTGACAAATAATATGTGGAGGAAAAAAACCTTCAAATTCTGCACACAAAGAACCCATGTAGGGCTCGTTGGCTCTTGCTGCTGAAAGAAATGTATCAACCAACTGCTAAAACATGGCGAAACTATTTATGACATACAATGCAATCCAAAAATGACTGATATTAGTTAGACAATCATGATGCCCAAATTGCGCGTCTGAGAAAAAAAAACGCAACAGCATGCTAAGACCAAGTGGAATAATGCTGTGTTTTGAGTTCACACGACTTTACATAATAATAATAATATATTCATACTAAGCTTGACAACACAGCTGTATAAGAGAACAAATCAGTTTCAGATCTCATACTGGAATGGATAATGTCGGCCCTTAAAGAACAAGTGTCCCCTTGAACACAACAACAGTGCGCCCAACTACATACTACTTTCACTTCTCCATATAACTCCATGCTCCAACAACGTGCACAATTACTTCTTAATCACAACAAAAATGCTTTTAGAAAGCGTCCATAATTATAACATGCCAATTGAATGCAGCAGAAAACATGTTTCAAGATATACCATGCGATAAAAGCATTCGAGTCAGTCACATCTAAATTGGATAAGTCTCAAATCAAGTGAAAATCTCACCATTCTAGCTGTGGCCAGCATCTGTTTTAGTCTCTCGATCTCCCCTCGTAGTTCTCTGATGAGACGAACATTGTCATCCTGTAGACACACGTGCAGGAAAGATGATGACGTTATTTTCTGTCTTTTTAATGAACCTAAAGAACTGATTCTCTAGGCAAATTGAGAAATCAGAAAATCAGTAAAAAGAGTGAAAGTTGAGTAGCTTCAACTTGAGCAAAGACAGTGAGATAAGACATTGTTTACTATAAAGTCAGCCACATAACATTAATCTTTCACCACAAAGCAGAGATATAATTTGTTTTACCCAAGATTGTAAACTTGATTCTGTTCATCGCACAACGCACAACACGTACTCTAAAATGTCCGTGGAAGGTGACACCTACAAAACTGAATTGTCAAGGATGCTGCTTTCAAAAAATGAAAATTCTTGTAATATACTACATTCTTTTATACGTTATTCAACATAACAGTCTTTGTAAGAAAAAATATAGTCTTGAATACTTCGAGTAACCAAAAAAAACTTTCCCTTCCTTCCCTTACCCTAATCAGAATGGGCATTATCCTTTTCAGCTTTGAAATCACAATTTAATGCCTTAAGAAACACACACCAAAGGAACACAGACAGCATAAAAAGAATTCAGTAATTCAAAGATTGGATAACTGAAAATAGAGTTTTAAAACACCGCCACCTCGTAAATTGACTTCTGAGCACCACCATAATATAAAAGACCTAAAGCAGAACACCCAAAGCAACAAATTATGGCTCCATACCTCATTGACCTTGGGTTTGTTGACGATACTCTTGGCCCTCTGAGCATATCTCAGCGTGCTGATGGTCTCACTGTAGTAGACGCTGGCGGGGGACACCGCTAGAGAAACAAGCAAACAAAAAAAGAATACAGACATGGTAGGCCTATAGCTGACGACTTTCCTTGCTAGAAAAGAAAAACAGCACATGGAGTCTGTCTGTCTGTCTGGCTGTCTGGCTGTCTGGCTGTCT
>NW_004797372.1:856336-857454 GCF_000002075.1 Aplysia californica
TCTTCTCTCTTGCAATATTCAGTCGACTGCTTTCGTCTCTACCCCACCCCCTCACCTCCTTTGCCCCCTCCTCTGGGCTCCTGACTCTTACTGCAGCCTTTCTACTGCTATTCCTTGGCTACTTCTTACGGCTGTCTTTCAGCCACACTCATGATCTTCTAGTAGGAAAGATCTACACCTAGCTTTCTCGGACAAAGGTTAAAAATCTCGTAGGCTTCGGCCGCCACCCGGGCAAAATTCAAAATTTCCTTCCAACTGAAAATGTTAAGTGTGTCCCGCGCGCTCGTATGACCTTATGCAGTTGCGAGCGCCGTAAAACATTCACCAAAAGAAAAAACAAAGATTGTAACATGCCAGCATCATCCAGATGAGCTGCCATCAGAAGACAGACAAAGTAGCCATAGACTTGTATTATACAACCCTAGATTGTGCTTTTTGACGTAATTCCGGTTCACCATGGAGCACACCATTTTGTACAATCTGTAGCCAAATGAATGGCAAGGGGGAGAATTCGATGGTACGCTCTCTCCTACAGCAAGACTGGTGTTTTGCCCTTCATTCGGACCAATAGTGCGCGCACTTTGCAGTTAAAGTGTGTATGGGTCCCTTTTGGGTTTTTAAAAATCTGGTTGTTTAGTTTTTCTTTGTGCATTTTTGTTTGTTTGTTGTCGTTGTTTTTTGTATGTTTTTTTTTGGGGGGGGGGTGTTTTTGTTTTTTGGGGAGGGGGTGTCTGTTTGTTATTGGGGTTTTTAAAAATCTTTTTGAGAACAAAAAGTGACAGCCATGACAGTGCACGGCCAAGGAAAATGTAACTCAAGTCGGTGGACAAAGGACAAACCTAGAGCCTTGATGACGTTCCCCAAAGTGACCAGAGATTTGTTGATGTTGGCGCCCTCTTTGATTCGCCCCTTGTAGTCAGCATGGTAGTTGGGGTCCGCACGCTCACTGGAAGACACAAGCATACCAAAAGGAATAAGATTACTTTTACTTTTATGACAATATATAAAAGGAAGAATAGAGGCCGGGAGTACGCGTGTTCAGAGGAGAATACACGCTCACGCGCACACAGACACACAGACAAACACACACACACACACACACACACACACACACACAC
>NW_004797372.1:858277-859842 GCF_000002075.1 Aplysia californica
TCCCTTCCTCCCTCCCTTCCTCTCACACCCGTGTCCCCCGTCAATTGCTTTCATTTTTTATTTTTTTTTGAAATCGCTTTCGTGTAAACTCTGGTGATTTATTTTTGGAAATATTAGAGGAAACAAAATTACTTCACCAGCATGTGTTTGGATTCGTTTAGAGCTATGTAAGAGAGGGTAAAAAAATGTCATCAACGTTGACTTTGGACACGAGAGACATATTATATGAGATTTAAACAATGTTGGTCTCAGCCATACCAGAATTTGCGACATATCCATGAATAAGGAGAAGGAAGATTGATGTGAGTGGAAGTTAACAGTCATATATTAATTGATTCTAAACACTTCGTATAAAGGCAGACAGTGATCGCCAAGTTAAGAGGATTTTTATCAAGTATCTCGGTCTTTCAGCTGGGATGTAAAAATAATTATCCCTCTCAGCCTTGGTTAGCCCTGACAGGCTGGGTTGAAACCCGCCGCCTAAGTCCTCTGAGGCCTAGTGGTTTGGCTTCGAGACTCGTAATCGTGAGGTTGCGGGTTCGGGGGTTCGAGCCGCGGGCCCGACGTTGTGTCCTTGAGAAAGGCACTTAACACGAATTTTCCTCACTTCACCCGGGTGGGTGCCGGAATGGGTACCCGGCCATAGACAGCGAAAGATCTTGTCAGTATGTTAGTGTTTTAGCGCCTATAAATGGCTGCTTGAATTGTATGCTTCCCCGGAAGTTGAAGTTATTTCAGAATGCTCTCAGGTCTGCTAGGGTAATAGTATAGACTGTGAAGCGCATAGAGCTTGCTGTTTGGTGTGGATTTGCGCTATGCAAATGCTATCTATTATTATTAAAATTGGTGGATGAGGGCGTAAAAACACTAACATGTTTTTTCCGAACTTTCACGCACCTTTTGACCCCTAACAAATCGACTACACCTGCATTACGAGAGAAGTGAAAAAAAATGTTACTCCGGCTTTTACGTCTAAATACGTATTTCCGTATTCATCCATGCCAAAAAAAATAAGACCTTAAGGATCAGGCCTTTCAGTGGAAAATTTGTTAGTGTCTAACATTCCGACCCTCTTCTCCTACAACTTACGCCGGGGTGCGTAAACCTGGCCGTGTCTAGTAAGTTTACATTTGCTTGGGAAAACAATTGATCCGTCTTTATGGCTTATCGCATTGTATTTCACAAATGTGCTTACGCATGGCAGAAACTGCCCATACAGCCATGTGGATAGTTTAAATGGCAGTCCTGACGGACAAAGTCGGTAAAGCCGATAATCCGGCGTTAGGTAAATCTGGGGCGACATGACAAGCCTGGACTGCCGGACCTCTGGGTGGGCGCGCCGGATGGAAGCAGTCCAGGGGAAGTAGTCGCTCTCTTCGACACGCCCCTTTAGCTGCGGGCTAGAGGTTACACTCAACAAACTACATGTACTGGTTATCCCCTCGTTTTCCATCACCCGTGTCCACTTTTCACTTTTCTTCTCTCTTTAACAGATTCTTCCTATTTCTTCTACTCTTTCCCTCCCCAATCTCACTTTCTCTTACTCTCTCTCTCTCTCTCTCTCT
>NW_004797372.1:860085-861553 GCF_000002075.1 Aplysia californica
CACATTGTGACTTAAACCAATATGAAAAATATAGTTACCATCAGAGATGGCAAGTTATCTATTTTAAAAAAGTATATCAAGCGACTCCCGCATAAACACACACCACTTATAAAAATCTGTCCAGAAAGAGACCAATAAAAGCTGTTAAAGACTTGACCCAAAGCTCACATCTTCATGTAATGGTAAAACAATTCAAATCGGAGGAGTGTACTTTTGTGGCGTAGCGTGATCCTCACAGCAAGGGTTGTTTATTTATTTATTTATTTTTATTTTTTTGGGGGGGGGGTAATTTTGCACTCAAGTGACAGACTCTGACATGACATACACTTCATAGTGCGGCGTTAACTGACAGGTTTGCTTGGAGATAAGCCTGGAGATTTCAACTTAAGAATGTCTAAAGCATTCTCAACGAGATATATTTTTTTCTTTATCAAAACACAGAAAACTACTTGTCATAGATACAGTACATTTCTAGCTTCATCTCCACGAGAGCGTACTAATTCAGCAGCAGCCGCATAGACAAGTCCCCCTTCCATTACTAATTAATTCATTTATATATAATATATAATATAACTATACTCACATATGTGCATAAATTCATCTACTCAATGTGCTCATTACGTACATATTTATTAATTATTCATTATTATCTTTTCGTTAGTTAATGAAACTTATAAATGGTACAAGGGGATAGCAAAATACGAATAACTAGACAAGAAAGAGTTTAAAAAACATGAAAGGACCAGAACCCCACTCCCGACCATATAAATACTATTCACTCTGGTCTCTGGTGATCAGCCAAAGGCATCGACCAGAAAATTCCTTATTCTAAGTAGCCTTTTGATTTCGGACGATTAAGTTTCGAAAGTGGTTTCCAATTAAGGTACCATCCACTTCAAAAAGCCAGAGAATCAATCAGATTAAACGCAAAATATAAAAAGTACTGCCTCTCATATCCCCCCCCCCCCCAACTGCCTCGTTTTCATGCCACATTTCCACGATTCCCTCCTTTGATTGTTTTGATCTCTTGGACATAATAAACGACCGGTTCCCTGTTTGATCTTCTCCGATGATCAGATAAGAATCGATTGAAAGATTATTTCTCTGTTCTCAGTGCCCAGGCACATCGGCAGCAGCTTGTTAGAAGCGTGTTGTGGAATGGCTGGCTGTAAGGGCAAGGGACAGGACGTGAAATACACAGATAAGTTCAGGGCAAGGAGTTTACAGTAGTTCTAAGCTCCTTGGTTCAGGGTTATCCATTCCTCTTGCTAGCAAAAACCTGAGCATTCCCACTCCTGTACCGAGAGACACTGTTCATCGGGTTTCTTCCTTTACCCCTGCAGTATTTGCGGGGAGGGGCATTGTACTTTTTGCTTTAAAATAATGTAAGTAAAACTGTCATTACCTTAAAATGACAGACAGACAGACAGACAGACAGACAGACAGACAGACAGACAGACAGACAGAC
>NW_004797372.1:862398-863486 GCF_000002075.1 Aplysia californica
AAAGAAAGAAAGAAAGAAAGAAAGAAAGAAAGAAAGAAAGAAAGAAAGAAAGAAAAATATAAGGAGTCAAGTATCAATGACGTCCAAGGTGGCTGTATGTAGGGTTCAAATTCCGCAGTTCTGTCAAGCGTAACCCTGTGGCCAAAAGGCAATCACTCTTGAGTGCCTGCAGACTTTTGGCCTAACGTTGCGCCCCCGTCACTCATTCCATGAGACATTTAGCTCAGTAAACGTCGTGCGACTTGGATCTCGACCAACCAAACGCCGGTGGGGCCCAGGTTTTGCAGTTCTGATTTATTGAGCGATAACATCTAGTCGAGGGGACGCGCGGTCTTATCTTATGTACAAATGGGTAGGTAAATGGAATTCGTGGGGAGTTGCACAGAGGGTGTGGTTTTGCGTGTTGTTGTAGGAAGGTGGGTATCAGCGGCATACAGCGGTTGTGCCACCAATATGTTGGTGGGTATAATATGCAAGGTACGGAGGAGTGTACTATAATGAGGGTGGGTATATGCAAGGTACGGGGGAGTGTACTATAATGAGGGTGGGTATATGCAAGGTACGGGGGAGTGTACTATAATGAGGGTGGGTATAATATGCAAGGTATGGTGAGTGTACTATAATGAGGGTGGGTATATGCAAGGTACGGCGGGTGTGCCACCAATATATGGGTGGGTATAAACAACGTGTGGTGATTGCACCACTAATATGTGGGTCGGTATATGAAATAAACAGCGGTTGAAGACCAAATATGAGGGTGGGTATGTCAATGGAGAGGGGTATAAGCAATGAGTGGTGATTGTGCTATGTGGGTGGATATATGCAACGTACAGAGATTGTGTCACCAATATGTGGGTGGGTATAAGCAAAGTATTGTGATTGCGCTATGAGGGTGGTTCATTGTGATATGAGCATGCGTATGCAATGTTCGGTGGTTGTTTTGTAATATGAGGGTAGGTATGAGCAATGTGAGTGGACATGCTGCTATAGGAGGGCGACAATATGTGGTCATATAAGGGTGGGTAATGCGAATTGTATAAATATAGTGTTGTGTAAGAGGAACAGGCTGTGGAGAAAGGGGAGGGGGG
>NW_004797372.1:864868-865982 GCF_000002075.1 Aplysia californica
GAAACTGTAGACCAGGTCAGTAAAAGACTGTTTCCCTCTATAAGAAACTGTAGACCAGGTCAGTAAAAGACTGTTTCCCTCTATAAGAAACTGTAGACCAGGTCAGTAAAAGACTGTTTCCCTCTATAAGAAATTCATTTAAAGGTAGGCCGAAGCTGGTGTGTCATAAATTCTAATGTGCGTGTTGCCTCAGTCGGCCTATAATATGTCAGCATGCTGGTCTGCCTGTCTTCCTATTTTTGTCTTTTTGTTCCCCTCCCTCATTCAGTGAGTTGGTTGACCAGTCTTCCTAGTTGTCCTTTCTGCTCTTTCTCTCATTACCTGTATTGGCGTATATTATGGTAAGGGCGCTTCGCCGTGGCACGCATTAGACCTTATTTCGATTCCCGGATGACAATAATTTTTATCGAGTATCTCAGTCATACTGCTGGTTCGTTGTCTCCCTTTAAGCCACGGTTGGCCCTAACAGGAATGGTCGAGGCCCGTTTCCTACGTGATCTAAACTGTGTCGATTGGGGGGTAAAAAACACGCACATTCATTCATTCATTCATTCATTCATTCATTCATTCATTCATTCATTCATTCATTCATTTACTTATTCATTCATTCAGCACGCCGGTCTGCTTGTCTTCCTATTTGCCTTTCTGTCCCTTCTATCATTCTTGTAGCGTCCCTGTTCTCTGTTATCATTTTCAAAAGCGATAATGATCTCCCTATTCCACATACAAGCGTGCACTCCTTATCTGTAGACTCACATTTCCTTGAGATTTGAAGGGATTTGGAACAAGGAAGACTAACGCAATATCGACTGGTCACCTGTGATGTGTAACCGTGAAGCGCATTATGGTAATGAAATCTTGAAGAGTTGACATCAGCCTCCAAATCCTTTTGATAGAGATATTATTGCATTCCTTCTTTCTGTCTCATTTCGCATCAAAATGGCGTAGATAAGCCATTTTGAACCGCATAGTGCACAAATATACACTTAAGCTGAAGTTTCAGCTACAGCATATTCTGTCTGTGGTCAAAGTATTTCTCTGTGTGAATGAATGTGTGGGGGTTGTTGTTGTTGTTGTTGTAGTTTTTGTTTGGGGAGGGGTGAAAAGGTGGGGG
>NW_004797372.1:866307-876217 GCF_000002075.1 Aplysia californica
AGAGAGAGAGAGAGAGAGAGAGAGAGAGAGAGAGAGAGAGAGAGAGAGAGAAGGAAAAACAAAAAGAGGACGAAGTCACGAAGGCACACACACACATATTTGAGGTAACAACAATTAACAGCTCTCAACAATCTGCAGTGCTCATGTATCAAAAGAGGAAAAACGTGACGTAAAAAAACAAAACAACTACATAACCTAAATAAACCTCATACTGAACATCTTGGCCAAAAATCGTGATTTTCCGACGCCGATTATCCCTCGCAAAATGTTCTTGCACCTACATACGATACTCAATATTGATTTGTTATACAGCCACAGAGAGGTAATTCTCTACCCCCAAAGAGGTTAAACTGCAATAAATCTGCCACTGACTCAGAAATATTAGCCGACAGTGTATAAGAAACAGCTCTAGGCTGATGTGATGTTGTTGTTTTTCCCCAATACAACAGGAAATTTTATACAGAAGTACAATTTTGTATTTCAAAAGTCTGTTGGGTTTTTCCCTTCTCCGAGAGACAGCAGCCATGAAATGAACAACTATTACAGTACTGTGAATCTGATAGTCGTATTTCCATGCAACATCAAGGTTCTTAGCCCGGACCCAAACTATTGTGCCTCAAAGTTTGAGCCCGGCCTGCAATTTTTGAGCCGTGGAGATCTGCAGGAAATCGTTTACGTACGTAAAATGTCTTAACTGCTTGTTTTTGTTTTGTTTTGTTTTGTTTTTACCATGAGGATATATTTCCATCTCTTTCGACTTCAAAGATATAAGTAATAATTTTTTTAAAGTATCCATTTCCGACCCCAAACAGAATGAGTGAGGCGGTTTCAAAGTTCCCAATCTACATTGAGAACTACCCAGTTTTCCACTCCACAAATAAAGCGTTCAACCAAGAGATCAGGCGGCCAACCCTCTATCTTTGAACAACTAACGCTAGGAAGTAAACAATCTCTTTCAAAGTCACGCTACGAGTACCCGATACTTATTAATGTCTTTCGACGGGTTGCTTATGTAGCAAATTAATCTACACGACGCCCGACTGGTCCTTTTGAAATGAGTCAATGGAGAGGGGTAATTAGGAAGAGAAACAAACGGTCTAAGGATTGGGGATTGATCTTTGTTTGTCCGACAATGTTCTCAAACGTCCCTTGGGTTATTTATACAATATGTTCGGCACTGGGATAAAAATGGGCCTAATCCCAACTGGGAGGGAGAAAACATTCTTATGACACTTTGCTACCAACATTACAACGTTCTATCTGCTCAGCACCTAGTTTTGAGAAATGTGACGTTAAAAAATTGAGATTCATAACATAATATCAAGCTTTTTCTAACGCAATTCTGTGTCTGTCTCGATAACGACATCGAATAATCTTACGATTTTAATAGAGCAGATAGAACATAATTTGATCTCTGATCCCATGGTCTTAGTAATTCTAAACGGCCAGTAATGTCAGATAGAACTTTGTAATTCTAAGGTAACGACTTCTTTTGAATATCGATCTTCAGGGGTCTTCAACATGTAACTATGTCATGGAGATCAAACCAAGACTTTTTTTCATCTAAGGGGGGTACTGCTAAAATATCGCATAAATAGCACTAAAACTTTGTCTCTCGAATGTTCGTAAAAGCAATCCCTACATTTCACAGGTTCAAATGAGGAGGCAACGATCGTATTTACACGCAGCATTCAAGAAAGTCGTTACTTTTATTTTATAAAACAACATTAATCAAAATAAGTTTAATGCACCGTGGTCTATTTTGCGCGCCTACACCAAACACTCAAACGGGGACCGACGTTCCAGTTCTGGTGGGAAAACTATAAAACCATTTTGTTGACACAGTGTGTGACTTAGCATTGTTATAACTTGTAGTGCGACAGCCACTCAGTGCACGTACGTGTGTGCTGAAGAAGGGTCTTCTCCCAGACCTTCCTCCGTAATTTCCTTGTGCTGAGACTTTCAATAAAACCTTTATGTCATTATCTGATGAGAAACACACTAACGTGCCTCTTGGCAAGGAAAAATCTATGTACGTAACACCAAACATTCTCCGGCTTTCGTCCGGAGCTATGCGTATGAAAAGCCTCTCACGTAAGCGTTTTTGGACTCTGGCTTCAGATAGCATAGTAGTTATCTATTGTCAGACGCTAATATCTCTTTCACAAAAGGTTCTTGTAGTTTAGCCTAATTTAGGTACTTACCTTGACAATTATCTAATATGAACGTTACCGGTGTTATGAGGAGAAGCCAAGTGACAGATTTATGGCAGAAATCTACGACAACAAAGCTTAACGTTGTGCTCGATATTTCGACATTTACTGGTTATCGATAGGTTTACCCCGTAACCTCGTTCATGAAGCAAAACACCTCGAGTTGATAGTCCATTTTCCAAAAATATCTATCTATATTGTCTGTCTGTCTGTCTGTCTGTCTGTTTGTGTGTCTGTCTGTGTGTCTGTCTGTCTGTCTGTCTGTCTGTCTGTCTGTCTGTCTGTCTGTCTGTCTGTCTATTTATCTATCTATCTATCTATCCATCTATCTATCTATCTATCTATGGGGGCTCTCGTGGCCTAAAGGTTAAGGTGTTGGCTTCTCATTCAAAGGTCCCGGATTCGAATCCGTGTGGGGACCGAAACATTTTCTTCTCTAAAATTGTCTCCTTTCACCTCCTTTCCTGCTCTCTAGCAATGATCTGTTGTCTGCTTTCATTTCCACTTTCTGCCCCCACCCCTTCACCTCCTTTGCCCCCTCCTCTGGGCTCCTGACTCTTTCTGCAGCCTTTCTGCTGCTACTCCTTGGCTCCTCCTTACTGCTGTCTTTCTGCCACACCCCTGATCTTCTGGTAGGAAAGATCTACACCTAGCCTTCTCGGACAAGGCCGAAAAATCTCGGATGGCCCGTGTGCAAGTTGCGCACGTTAAAGATCCCTTGGTGGTCTAAAATCGATAAGAGTAGGCTTCGGCCGCCACCCGGGCAAAATTCAAAATTTCCTACCAACTGAAAACATTAGGAGTGTCCCGCGCACTCATATTATGACCTATGCAGTTGCGAGCGCGGTAAAACACTTTACAAAAAACAAAAAAAACCATATCTATCTATCTATCTCCGTCTCTCTCTCTTTATCTCTCTCTCTCTCTCTCTCTCTCTCTCTCTCTCTCTCTCTCTCTCTCTCTCTCTCTCTCTCTCTCTCTCTAATCTCTCTCTCCTCCTTCCCTTTTCAATTTTTACTCTGCCTCTTGTTAGCCCTCTCTTGCTAAAGAAAAGACAGACAGACAGACAAACAGACAGACAGGCAGACAGACAGAAACAGTTAATAGAAATAATTTTCCTCCATCCTCTATGCTAACCAAGCCCTTTCTTCTGTCAACCGTCAAAACCTCCAAAAACAAGAAAACCGTATGTATTGTTGCTTTTGCCCCTTCTCGCTATCATTCTTTACTTTTCTTTCTGAGATCAGCACAGGGGGACAAAGGTACTTTGGTCATTCAAACAGAAATACAAAAATTGGCCTGGTGACAATTACCGTGCAGCGTGGCAAAGAAGAGACAAAATGAAAAACATAAAACCTCATTCAGAAAAGACGTCCAATAGTGTATACTGAAAATGTGAAAGCTGATAGTAATCTACATTTTTAATAAGAGTTTCAAGGCACTCGCAACACACATAGGTCATATAAGTGCCGAAGATTAGAAAAGTTATTACTAGAGAGAAACATACCCCCCCCCCCAAAAAAAAAACAACAAAAAAACCAGGAGAGATAAGTACAATAGACGTTTGATATGAAAGAACAAGCAAACCACACCAGTTCACCCGCCAACCACCCACGACTGTTATACTAGTCTATGAAATAATTCATCACAGCAGAGACCGGAACATAATCGCAGCGTGTCGTGGCAAGACGAAGTGGCGCATCAACAGACGGAGAAGGTCATGGCTACAGTTTGACCTTCTCGCCGATATTCCGACTGTTCAATAGAATGTTCCTTTGATCGCCGAGTCATTAAATAGATTTTAATCGGTATCCTATTAAGCGTCACAGTTCTACTCCTAGCCAAAGGCGCACGTAGAACCACTGTTCCGACCACCTAGCATTCTCCTCATTTTCTTACAGAACGACGTAACTTATATTTCACACTTTTCTATTAACAATTATTAAAAGGGAGCTGAAAATACCTACCGCAGGTTCGTCTAAATCAAAAAGGTCTGTAAACAGCGATGTCGCCCCCCCCCCCCAAAAAAAAACAACAACACCACCCACATTTACATATGGCTGAGTAAAATCTAGTTTTTTCTGACCCCATATCGATCTCCAGGTTAAAAATCCATAGATCTAACTGAGCCTTGAACACGTACATTTTGGAAGCTTTTAGCATCTCTGCCTTCGTTCACAGTGATCTTTCTTAAATCAGAAGTTCACCTCATTAGGGATGACCTTTCTGAGTTAAGTTTAGAGCATCATTAAATTCCATCAGTGCAAAAAGAAAGCATTTAGAGCAGTAACAAACGAGGGCTTTTTAATTGCGGAATATGCCATGATACTTATTTAAAGAGTTTGATGTCGTTGAATTACCCCCCAACCACCCACCCACCCCCTCCCCCCCCCCCCCCCTTTTCAAACTCGTCTCAAGTTTTATCTAAAGTGCCAATTGGCTGCGCCAAAAGAATCCTGAATTTTTGGGACCCCGTGGAAATCCGCTCGCGGAGAGAGAGAGAGAGAGAGAGAGAGAGAGAGAGAGAGAGAGAGAGAGAGAGAGAGCGAGAGAGAGGGAGAGAGTGGGGGGAGTGGGGGAGAGAGATAAATAGAGAGAGAGAGAGAACCACAAAGCATAAAGGTACAAATACACTGTTCTGTCGTAGCACAAACTGTTATATCAAAGACATTGCACAAACTATCACGTCAAAGGCATAATAATATCAATGATAGTCATAGCACAAACTATCAAAGACAATTAAACAATCGGTCACGCGAGCAGAGAACTGCCGCACAGTTCTTGCAGCACCAGCATCTCCCCTGTACTGGGCTCACTACATAATCCAACTAAAGAGCACAAGAGTCTAAAATTGAAGAGGCTAAAGGATCAATTACACTATAAGGTATATTTGTTAACACACTTCAGAAGAGGATTACGTTTTCTTAATGATTTAAATCACCAGAATGATTATCTAGAAATTCAAAAGTATAAACAGTTGAAATGATATTACCTGAAAACGAGATGTGTTTGATTTACACTTTTGGAGACTTAACGGATGAGACAACTGTTCAAGACGAGAGTACTACTTCTTTTTTTTTAACGCAGGTGTATTTACACAATTCAGATTATTTAGGAAGCGGCCTTCCGATGTTGCCTGTCAGGACCGACTTGAGCTATGAAGGATACATCGTCCCAGCAAAAAGATCGAGATACTCGCTAAAAAAAGGTCTCCCCTCTCGGGAATCGAACTCCGGTTTCCTGCATGTGATAGCGCAGAGCCCGACAGCTTCACCACACATGCCAGTATACTGACTCCTTCATGACAGTATCGTCTATAGTTTAAAGGTTACAATGGAGATCTATGTACGTGGTTTCGCTGGAATTCTCATACTGGGTAGAAAGGAGTTCCAACTCTATAGCCCACTGTAGGAATTCTAAAGACGATTTTGTGAATGCCAAATCAAAGAAGTGCGGCCAAACACTACTTTACATAATATGTATGCACTAGACATTCTGTTGGTCCATATTTTTTTAATTTTATTTGGTGGTTCTGGTGTAATAGGACAATCCTTTTTTGGAACTGTTTCCTGTGTTTGTTTTGTCTGTTTGAGTAAACAGAAGTATGACGACACAAGAATGGCCATTTAGTGCTTTTTTTTTGGGGGGGGGGTACATGTAAGACTACAGACAGACAGACAGACAGACGGGGGGGTAGTAAGACATGCAGACTGAAACAACAGAGGGAAAATTTAGATGTAGGACATGGGAAAATTTAGAAGTAGGACCTATCAGAAGTGCCCTCCAACCGCCCGCCTTTTTTTTAAAAACTGATTCTAAAAAAATGGTGAAATGGTATAGGTTTAACGCCCCTATCAACACTGTGAGGTTATTTTAGAGACGGGACCTCCGAGTTAAACGTCGATCTCCGAAAGGACCGAGCCAAGCGTGCAATTCTTGTAAAAAGCCTTTCCCAAGAACACAACGTCGGGCCGAGCTGAGGCTCGAACCCCCGAACCCGCAATCTTACGATTACGAGTCCGGTAGCCTAACCATAAGTCCACCGACGCCACTTTAATGACTCTTTTCTGTCCACATACACAAACTAATAAATAAGAAGTGCAGAAGACAAACAATGCGTCACAGGGTCTCTGCGAGTGGAGTCATAAAACAATTTTGAAAAGGAGGCACTTAATCCATTTGGCTTACATTGCGGTATGATCTGAAAGACTTTAGCGGCGTCATTACGGGGAGAGATTTGTATAAAAACACAAAACGCTGTGTCGCCAGGGCCTGAACATTTTTCTTGGAAAACTGCCATGTATTTTTTGAAAGGGGGGGGGGGGGTAATCTGGTCGCACTATAGAATGCGGTTTTCCTTCATGTTAAGCTACAGTTTATTCCGAGAATTATTGCGTACACACCTACATATAAAATAACATACACAAATACGACAGAATTCCTTTTGACAAAAACACCAAACAGGATCAAGGTGATCCGACGCAATAAAACTCTTGAAAGAGAATGATTTCTTACAACTATCTATGGCGGAAAACACATAAAAAGTATGTGTGAAAGAAGTGGACAGGTCAATAAAGGCGTGTCGATCAGAAAAAATAAACTCTCATAGAATAGCTGTAGAGTGTTGGATCTTCCTTTATAAAAAGGCGGTTTCTTGCTATAATCTGTATGAGCAGTAAAAGATGATAAGCACTTTTAGATTGAAAAATACTAAACTATAAAGCGGACCACTAAAATACGCTCTATACAGAGGTGATTTTTGCGAACAGGTGTACGAGATTCACGGATTTATCTATGAGTGTATATGTGCCAATGCAAAGCTGATTTCTGTTAGCATTTTTTATATGCTATTCAACATTCTAAAAGGGCTGGGATCGTCACTTCATAGAACGTGAAGACGTAGCGACAAATAGGGCGAGTGTTATAACTGACAGTTGTGGATACCGACCATGAAAGAAGTAGGCCGCACCTTTGTAATCATTTATAGCGTTATAAAAGAATGCTTTCGGTGGGTATAAAAAATCCATCAATCATTCATACATACCTCTGAGGGAGAGGGGAATGTGATCATAAGTCCATGCAACGGTACAGTACCTTCTTTTCTCTCTTAACGTTTCTGCGTCAATCGTTTTCTGTCTTTGCTTTTCCCGTTTTCCTTATATTGCACTTTTTGTGTTCTTTGGTGTACTTTTTCGTCCCTCTAACGACATATTCCCACATACTACTACTTCTCTAGCAATACATTCACAATATCAGGCCGTCGTCATGTTTTCTCTTTCTCTCTCTCTCTCTCTCTCTCTCTCTCTCTCTCTCTCTCTCTCTCTCTCTTTTTTTTTTCTTTCTCTCTCTCTCTCTTTTCTCTCTCTCTGTATCTGTCTCTTTAAGAGTGTGTGCACCCGCAAGTGTGTGTGTGTGTGTGTGTGTGTGTGTGTGTGTGTGTGTGTGTGTGTGTGTGTGTGTGTGTGTGTGAGTATGTGTGTGTGTGTCTGGTGAGTTTGGTAACGGTCTTGCATTCCCCTCCGTTCTTTTTTATATGAGCATGCATGCAATAATGCGATCGTGTCTAATTGTACTTTATGAAGTGAGTTAGAAACATTCTCTGCCTGGAGATCTTCGAAACATGAATAAATTAGCTCATTCAGCAATACAACAGTACATGGAAATGTACACACACGCACGTAACACACGCACGTATCCTAAGTTCCCGGGAATAAAATAACACTGAAGTTAGTTTTTAAGTAGACAAAACTATAAATTAACCAATCGCATTACATTACACAAATTGTGTTAATGATTTACAGCACAACTATTTCAGACTCACCTCCCTGCTAAATCCACCAAATGAACTTTGCTCACGATTTCACTTGGTAAACCATCTTCAAACTTGGCCTGAAACGGAACAGAGTATTCTTTTTACTATAAAATTTATGTGACTTGAAGAACAGTTTTAAAATGAAAACTTACAAACACAGCGAAGGCGCAAATGACATATTTATGACAAAAACATGAAATACCTAGTTCACAGTCTTGCATGCTCAAAAATACAGACATAGGCTCTATGAGACAAATCGAAATTTAATTTAAAAAAGAGACAAACACCGAATATCCGGTTTGCCTTTACAGAAAACAGTAAAGGAACTCATCCTTTTCCATCCTCTCTCTCTCTCTCTCTCTCTCTCTCTCTCTCTCTCTCTCTCTCTCTCTCTCTCTCTCTCTCTCTCTCTCTATCTATCTATCTATCTCTCTCTCTCCCTCTCTCTCTCTCCCTCTCTTTCCCTCTCTCTCTCTCTTTCTCTCTCTCTCTCTCTCTCTCTCTCTCTCTCTCTCTCTCTCTCTCTCTCTCTCTCTCTCTCTCTCTCTCTCTCTCTCTCTCGCTCTCTGAGTTAGCACCTACCTGCGTAAAAATGATGGTTACAATAGCGTGACTTCTGCTGCTGTGTCGATGCATGTGCGTGGAGGCTGTTGTTCGATTCTCATTTCCACGATCCAGAAGCATCTGAATTTCCTTGTAATCCTTCACTTTGTGACGGGACAGATCTGAAGCACAATAATCACCATAGTGTTTGTTAACGATATCAACCACTATCAAAGCATGGGCTATGAAACTCTGGATTGGAGTCCAGACCAGGTTGGAAGTGCCTTAAAGACTATGTAAACAATCTACGTTTTAATTAATCATTACAGTATATTATTATAAAGACTTCAAAATGAACGAGAGACAACAGTAACAGCGATACTACCATGCTAATTTACTCTAAAAAACGCCACAGACAACAGGTGTGGACAAGGAGTAATAACATTTAAAAATGGCTCGAATTCTTTGATGTTGGGCGTAAAATTCAAATGGAGATACATTTTAAAATTGACACGTTTCTGTGCAATGGGGCATAAAACTGAAATGAAGACACCCTTCGAAATTACTCATGTTCCGAGAAATAATGCACACAACTCTCCATTTAAGTAATAATAAAACAATTTTTCGAGTGCCGAGACATAGCAAACAAGTTACAAACCCTTGAGACAATAAATAAGTAGCCACTTCTCACCCTGTACATAGGGGCCTTCCTTGGGATGTTCCCTCACTTTTAGCGTGTACTTTTCGTGTTTCTTTGGTCTCCGCAGCAAATCCCTCACACGCTCGTTGTAGATCTCCATGAAACTGAAGAGGAAACAAGCAAGGTTTGTAAAATGTTTAGACCCTCGGCTTGGATAACTCAATGCTATGGTTATGAGTTCAGAGTATCTTTCTGTGTTTTTTAGTGGGTGGTTGGTGGGTGCCCTGGAGTGGTTTGCCTTTTCTTTCCAGATCAAATATCTGTCGTCCTTATCTCTCCTCCTTCTTTCATTAATCTGTATGTCACAATGTAGTTATACCTCTAATCTCCGGCACTTTTTTGACCTAATTGTGTTGCAAGTAGGGTACCATAAAACTCTTACTAAAAACTAGAGGCATTGAAGAAGCCATTCAACAATAATCGAATTCCTAATTTGTGTCGTTTTAACACCCCTTTCCACACTGTAAGGTAACTTAAGAGGCAGGACCTCCGAATTTAACGTCCATCTCCGATAGGACTGAGCAAAATGTGTGGAGAGCTTTAAAAACTCTCCAAATCGACCAAAGTTGGGGATTCAAAACATGGCCATCCGCTCCGCGGTCTGCAGTACGATACTAAATGAGCTTTCCTTCTCCAGACATG
>NW_004797372.1:877625-880556 GCF_000002075.1 Aplysia californica
CACACACACACACACACACACACACACACACACACACACACACACACACACTCACTCACATACACACACGTCACATTTTTTACGAAAGCATATCATCAGCAACCTTTACGTCAATACTAGACAAGCAACCGATCACAATCAACAAGAACACCTGTCAACCCTTCTCGCCAATATCTTGTAACGTCTCTAGACCACATTGTACGAGCATGCAGTTGTGTGCACCGTAATTACATGAGCTGCTCACAGACTCAAAGCCACAGGGTTTCATCAACTATATAAGTGTATGGCAAATGGAACGTTTTGACAAACGGATCAGAATATTGTCCAAACGGTCCGACACCTGTCTGCTCTTGCTTTGCCAGGTGTCAAATATCATTAGGTGACACTTAAGACAAAGCGCTACATGGGGCGCACAGCAACGCTGCCTTGTTTGGGGGTTCGGGTTCCCATTTTTTTCCCTAACGCTATAAGCTTAACTTAAGATTTTTTAAAATAAAAAAACATGATTTCTTGTATTTGATTTGCCGTGCTACGCTTTCTTTTTATAAGCTAAAACAAACTGAGTGTTGTCAACTGCTTTCGAATACACCTCTAACTCAACCCAGAGATAAAAATAAATCTACAATGTTTTTAACCCATGACAACACGTATATTATGTACGACCTATAGGGTGGTCGAAATTGTCCAAGACGGCCACCCATTGTCGAGGTGAACTGTGGCTATGTTAGACAGGTGGACTTTTTGAAGAGTGTTGTCATAATCAATAAAATAACGCAAGGAGGAAGCTAGAAGATGTCATTTGTACAGATGATTGTCTTGGACAGGTGGCCGTTAGAACGGTTTTAGTTTAGTTTTAGTAAGAGTTTTACGGAACTTGCAACACAATAAGGTCATAGAAGTGCCGAAGAATAGAGGTGTTACAAGAGAGTAACTTTTTTTTTTAAAAGGAGGGGAGATTGAGACGATAGCTCGTATTCTATAGGTAAGAAGGTGAAAACCACACCAGAGCACCCGCCAACCACCCACCGTTAGAACAGTTTCGACTGTATTTTATTAAAGAAATATTGTTCAACAACACAAAATGGTTTTTTTTAAAATGTCATTGATATTATGTATGTCATTTATAATTTACTCTGTTTTCACGGAAGTCTTTCGTAATTCTAAATAGTATGCATACTTTATGCAATGTGGGTCAATAGCCTTCAATATACGATAGATACCTAGATCTACCTATCTACCAACGGGTATAACTCGAACAACCCATCTAAAAAGCCATTTCACCGAAATTACGTGGCATCCTTTGTGACTGTGTGTCCATTAACCATGCGATCACTGGATGACGGCACAGAACAAAACGAATATCTGATAACTCTGTGATAGAAAGAAAGACAGATAGACAAGTAGACATAAAGAATGTGTCGTCTGGGCAGTGTCAACTGTATGTGTGCTCTTAAGTGCATGAGTGTGTGCGTATGTGTGTGTGTGAGAGAGACAGAGAGAGAGAAGGGGGTGGGAGAGGGGGGGGAGAGAGAGAGAGAGAGAGAAAAGAAGAAAGAGAGATGGGGAGAGAACGAGAGAGGCAAAAGAGAGAGACAGAAAGAGAGAGAGAGTGTGTGTGTGTGTGTGTGTGGGTGTGTGTGACAGAGACAGAGAGAGAACACGCCAATGAGAGAGACAAAGACAGAAAGAAAACGGAAAGACAGAACAAACGGACAAACGGCGAAATATGTCATTAATAAACCCACATGTAAGGGGAATCAAAATAGGAAAACCCAAAAAGGAAAAAAAAAAGACATTCAACCACCACTGACCTAACAAAGCTTTGATTCACGATTTCGCTTCCGTCTCATTGTAAATAAAGCCTGTCAAACCCTTACAATCAGTCATTCCATACCCTCCCCCTCCCTCAAACCCTTGCAACTAGCCTTCTAAATTCCAAGCACCCCCCCCCCTCACTTCCCGAGTCTCCGGCGCTATCTCAGCCACCACCAAGCTATCACCACCCAAGTCTTGGACACCTCAGGCTCTAGCCCGTAGCCGTGCCAGCCCGTTCAGTCCTGCTGCTAATCTATAAGTGGACCGTGGGGTGAGGTCAATCCCCAATCTATCAGCGACCCTTTGGTTGCAGGGGAATAAAACTGTTTTTCATCGGCACTGGCCTAGGTGTGGAGATTACGCGGAGCCCGAACTGCGCCTTGGAGCACTGAAAAGCGCCGTTCGTTTATCTGCCTTTTGCGTTCCTATCATTGCAACCTGGGCGCCGAGACAGACGGGCATAAATTACAACGGAGGCAGGCTATTGGGCCCGTGGGTGATAGGCTGGAGGGTTTTTCCTGCCAATAGATACAATCATAGGTTACGGCAAGAACGTCAATAGAGATAGTCCCTGACGTAGGCCATAGCTCCATGATCAAAAGAGACACGCAGCTACTAGTCAACATGTTCTAGTGCCAAATAATGCACTTTGTGGATCCATGAAATCTCCAAGTGCTGTTCGTATTACTGGGGGAACCTATTCTTGTGAGAATGAGGGGTGAAGATAAAGGGGGGAAATGTGAGGGGAAAAGGAGGGTGTCAGTTGTGCAAAAATGGATATTAGTCACATCTTTCAAACTACAGCACTGGGAAAATATATGAGACTTTGTCTCTGGTTTCCAAATGACATGCGTGCATTTTGATCTCTTCGTTTCCTTAAGATAGCCCTAATATAGGACAAGAAGGTTGTCTCGACTGTGGAGTGTGGAGCTCTAGAATCGCTTGTCAGGACAGCACTTGAGATGACGGGCCTGGCAGAAAATATGCCAAACATCACGGACAGGTTATATGTCAAACATCAAACTCGTGTTCGGAGAAAGGGCTTCTTCTTCTTCTTCTTCTTCTTCTTCTTCTTCTTCTTCTTCTTCTTCTTCTTCTTCTTCTTCTTCTTTTCTT
>NW_004797372.1:881333-883678 GCF_000002075.1 Aplysia californica
AGAGAGAGAGAGAGAGAGAGAGAGGGGGGGGGATAAGAGAGACCTGATCCATGACACAAGTGTCAACAGACCCATAGCCCATAGTGCCTTGACCGCCATTTCTGTCGACTATTAGCACCAGATTCTTACAGTTTTCAGTCGGACGGTACCGGCATCTGGGGTGTAATGGTGAGCTTCTAAACCGTTGAACCTAAAAGACGTGGGTTCGATTTCCCCATTGTGGAAGGGTTGTATTATAATTATGAGTTATTATCATTATTTTTTTAGGAGACATTAATTGAGTATCTCTTTTCGTCTGCTATGATGCTGTATCCCACCCTGTCCGGGTTGGTCCTAACAGGCAGGGTCCAAGCAGCTGATAAATGACCTTACGAGAATCTTTTAGTTTAGTTTTAGTAACAGTTTTGCGGCACTTGCAACACAATAAGTTCATATAAGTGCCGAAGATTAAAGGTGTTACAAGAGAGTAACAAACACAAAAAAGAAGGAGAGATCAGGGCGATGAATGTTTGATCGGAAAGAAGGAGCAAACCTCACCAGAGCACCCGCCAACCCCCCACCGGGTTGTTCCTAATGCAGGGTCAAAGGAACTCCTAAATAACCTTAAGAGAATCGACCGGGGTGTAAAACATCTAAGTTCAAAAAGCAATAACATCGAAATGTCAAGCCCCATGTCGATAACAGACAACTGACGTGGTTTCCTGCATTTGACCCCCCCTCCCCCTCTCCTTTTCCCCCACCTCTTTGTTTTTCAAGGAAACGGTG
Organism: Aplysia californica; assembly: GCF_000002075.1. Taxonomy (NCBI): domain Eukaryota; kingdom Metazoa; phylum Mollusca; class Gastropoda; order Aplysiida; family Aplysiidae; genus Aplysia; species Aplysia californica. The sequence continues at coordinate 882,099 of NW_004797372.1, forward strand.
AAATATTCGTTCAAGCTGCTATAAAACTCCCAGTCTGTGGGACTAAACGTGGATTTTTAAAACATTTTTTTGGAGGGTGCTGTTTTTTTGCGGTCTCTTTTCGTGTTTTTAAGTTAGCGTTTTTCCACATTTGCAGCAGAATTAGGTCCTATAAGTGCTGAAGATTAGAGGTCTTTCAAGAGAGTAAGTATCACAAAAAAGAAGTAGGAAAAGTAAGGCGATAGGTGTATGACAGTAAAGAAGAAGCAAACCACACCAGAGCACCCACCAACCACCCATTACGCTAGTACAAAACGCCAAACGACTCTAAAGTGAAAGGTTTAAAAATGTGATGGGTCACACGTACAACAAAAGCCATAAAACAACAGAGCTGTCAAGAAGGTAAGGAATTTCACCCTCTTATCACAAAGTCTTGTTTGCCTGAGTAGAGAGAAGCACATAAATACAATAACGGTCATTCCGTGTCGGGGGAAAAGTAAGAAATACAGACAGAAACAACAGAGGGAAAGTAAAGAAGTAGATTCTAGGACCAACCAATGGCGCCCATCAACCATCCGTATCACAATGCCTGAGAGAAACCATGAGTATAAGAGACAGAGAGAGAGAGACAGAGAAGGAGAGAGAGAGAGAGACAGAGAAGGAGAGAGAGAGAGACAGAGAAGGAGAGAGAGAGAGATAAAGGAAGAGGGGGAGAGAGAATGGAAGAGAGAATAAGCGAGGGAGAGACAGGGGCAGACAAAAGACCCAGAAAGAGGGACAGGGAGAGCTAAACATGTATAGAGAGAGAAAGTGGAGGAAACAGGGAGAGAGAAAGTAGGAGACAGAAAGACAGACAGACATACACATAGACAAACAGACACACAGACAGACAGACACACAGACAGACAGGGGAAGACACATTAAGAAAAACAGATAAAATGAAGTAGAGACAGAGACAAACAAAACCGCACAGTCCTGCCTTTACCCCGAAGTCTCCCATAGATACTATTGACAAATTTCAGTACCGATATCGATATAATTCTCCAAATTAAATGCCTCCTTCGAGCTAAAAAAAAACCTTCTTTAACTAAACCTCAATCCTCCTCTCAAGTTCAAATCCCAGGGACTTGATTACTTGGCCCAGGTGTAGTGATTTTTTAAACGAACCTAGTTCTATGTTGAGACAGCTCTTATAAAATCCCTGTTCACATAACCGTGTTTACAACATATCTGGTTCGCTTATGCAGTTGGGACAACTAGCGAAAACCATGCCTTCTATCATACACCATTCATAGACCAACGACAAGAGTAAGGCAGTCTTAGACAAACAGGTTTTTGACAAGACAAAATTACTGCGACTCTGACATCAATTCTCTTCATGTTTTTAAAGCTCGATTGCTACACAATACAGCCATAACACCGAAGATCGTTTCACGGTACGTCCGTTGAGAAAGTAAAAGAAATTTATTTGGAAAAACCAGTCAGCTGAGACAGGTAGATAAAAGGAGGCGTTGACTTTGAACTAGTGTGAATAACGGTAGCTGCAGACATAGATAAGAAATAGGCTGTTCAATATTGCTGACGCACATGGAACCAGGAAC
>NW_004797372.1:885867-886702 GCF_000002075.1 Aplysia californica
GTGTGTGTGTAGGTGTGTGTGTCGGGGGAAGAGGGGGGGAAGGGCATTGTTGTGGTCCGCTGCTGCTCTTTCCCGTTTTGTTGTTTGTTTTCGCGTCCTGGATTCGGACAAGGACACAGGCAGCTATCCTGTTGAAATGTTTGTTAGAGGGTGAGTGTGTAGGCGGGAGAAAAAAATGTGGGGCGGTTTTAGTATTTTTCAAATTTGATTTAATTTTTTTTTTTATTTAGGAGGGGGTTGTAACTGATACGTCATGTTTACTGTCAAAATATGTAATGAATTGGTCTGTTCTATCAAAAGTTATGACCAAAAAAACGACAACTTTGTTCTTAAAATGAACGGCGAATACCACTATTACACCCCTATCGACACGATTTAAATCATTTGGGAAGCGGACTGCTACAACCCTGTTTGTCAAAAACCAAATCCAATTAAATTAGATACAAAATCCCAGCAAACTGATGGGGATACTGGATGCAACAACGTTGTCTATTCAGGAATTGAAAAGACATTTTCTCTTAACAACAGCTTAACCGAGACACCACATAATATGCCAGTTGCACGAACGGTTGCGGGGAGAAGAAAACATAAGAACAATAAGACGCTACCTTCGAATTACAAAATTCTGTCTAACACTTCTGGCCGTTTAAAGTTACTAAGAGTAAGAAGTAAAAAAGCTAAATTGTTGTTTGTGCTCTATCAAAATCGTAAGATCATTCGGAGTCGCTATCAGTATATCGCTAGAAAAACAAATGAAGAAGTCCTGGTTGAAGCAAATTATAGAAAACAACTTATCACGAATATAAGAAAACGACAGGCAAATTTTTTCGGACAC
>NW_004797372.1:887766-888995 GCF_000002075.1 Aplysia californica
CTCTCTCCCTCTCCCTCTCTCTCTCTCTCTCTCTCTCTCTCTCTCTCTCTCTGTCTTTCTCCATATCTGTCTGTCTATCGATCTATCTCTATCTGTCTATCTATATGTCTATCTATCTATCTATCTGTCCATCTATCTATACCTACCTACCTACCTACCTACCTACCTACCTACCTACCTACCTACCTACCTAACTACCTACCTACCTACCAACCTACCTACCTACCTATCTACCTAACTACCTACCTAACTACCTACCTAACTACCTACCTACCTACCTACCTACCTACCTACCTACCTACCTACCTACCTACCTACCTACCTACCTATACTCCTACCCCGAACTCCTACCCTCAAAGCAGTATTGTATTTTTTGTGTAAAGGTCAATCTATCAGTTGCAATGACCCTTTGTTGAACCACAAGCCCAACTACGTAAAACGACAAGGACGGAAAAAAGCCCAATGGCACAGTTTATTTGTTTGATTGACGACAGAGAAGCATCCACAAAGTAATGGTCATTTAGTGGTTTTTAAAAAAGTAAGATAAGCAACAGAAGATAAGTACAGAGGTTGGACCTACCAATGGCTTCCCCCACCCACACGCAAAGTACAGTCGAAAACATAGCCAACAGACATGCATATTAAAACAGACAAACACAAAAGAAGAAGGACCCAACAAGACGCACCCTTCAACCACCCAGACGCGACGCATTCATAATACATACAGCAAAAATCTATTTGGACAATAATTACAAGAAGTCAATAAGGAGCTGAAACAACAGCCAGCGTACTTACCTCACAGATCCGGGGTATTAATCCGATCTCGCCCTGGAAAGAAAACAAACACCGTAAATATTGATACAGACAAAGAGTGATTGAAAGACAGGAAGAAAAGCAACGTTTGGCGGATCACAACAGTTCCGTCGTCGTTGAAGCACAAACAGTTGCCATCACAGACACAATGCACGACACGGTCAAAGAGCTCATGTCAGGACAAAAGAGAGCAAACACTCGAGCATACAAAGCAAATTTGCGTGAATTCTCGCAACAGCCAGAGAAAAATGAATGGACATGGCATGCAGGCCAGTGCACACACACGATGTGGCAGCTACTTCGTTCCATAAGTCGAGATGGAAAACAGAATGGTTAGATAGATAGACAGACAAACAGACAGACAGACAGACAGACAGACAGACAGACAGACAGATAGATAGATAGATAGATAGATA
>NW_004797372.1:892030-892840 GCF_000002075.1 Aplysia californica
TCAGTCATAGTTTTGTGTGTGTCTCTCGGTGTGTGTGTGTGTGTGTGTGTGTGTGTGTGTGTGTGTGTGTGTGTGTGTGTGTGTGTGTGTGTGTGTGTGTGTGTGTGCACCTTTTCTTCGAGAACGGGACTCTGTATACCTGCAAGCGTGCAAAACGAAGGTACAGATGCGCATAATGTATGTGAGTATAACATGTTCATATGTGTGAACGTGTGACTGTGCGTGATTCCAATTATTGTTCGCTGAAGTAACAACAGCAAAACTAATCAAACATTATGAGAAACCGACAACTTGAGTCATTCATTCGTATAAAAGACTAAAAAGTTTAATCCAACAGTCGTTAAGTACAGATTTTAACATAGTATTTTTTTAAAAGACAGCTAACAGAAGCTTGAACAAAAATGGAAAACGAAAGGAGATCTACGGGTAATACTTTTCAGTCACCCATTCAATTACCGCCAAACACATACATTAGATTCCGTGCTCCCAAACAAAGTGTTCAGAGATTTATTCGTTCGCTATCCGACTGTCGACCATGACAGTTGACAGGTTATTGTTCCATCACAATGGAAGGAATAATTAAGTCTGGGATTTCATACCCCAATAGGTCTCAATGCCAATCAAATATAGTGCTACAAACACTTTCGAATATACACGATGAAACATAATAAACACACATGCGCATACGCACGCACGCACGCACGCACGCATGAATGGACGCACGCACACATATACACACACGTACACCGTACCACACACAAACGAATACACACACACACATACACAACTCTCTCTCTCTCTCTCTCTCTC
>NW_004797372.1:894730-900760 GCF_000002075.1 Aplysia californica
TCCTTCCCTCGCCGTGAAGTCTACATTAAAAACCGCCATACAATAGCGTGCACGGGACTGATCAAACATAGTTTTACAGAGTCTATTTAACGTCAAGGGCGTAGTATTCGAGATTAGAGAACTAGAGCGCCTTCCGCAAACCCTTAAAGCAACTCTTCCATTGTTATTGCCCCGAGAGGCCGCTAAAGGTAACGGTTGGTTGGCGTTCGGTTGCATTCGGTCAGTCTTCTGGCACCGGGCTGATTGGAATTATTGTCCAAAGGCCTGGTCAGTAATAATCGATGACTGCCTGTTCTCTGGCGTCATGGGGCAGGTGGTTGTAAGAGAGGGCCGACGGGGCGATGAGAGGGTAGTTGGTGGAGAGGGCGGGGGAGGAGGGAGGACGAACGGTTATTTAATCAGATCTGGAATGTCTAAAACGCCTGCAAACTACTGAGCACCCCTATAGTACAGACAAATGCTTGCACGTTCGCGCGCGTGCACAAACACACACACACACACATACACACACGCACACTCACACGCACGCACGCACGCACGCACGCACGCACGCACACACACACACACACACATATACTCACACACACGCATATGAATTTTACACATACAAAAGTATATATATATAAACAATATAGCAACCTTATAGGTAGATAGATTGACAAGATGAGCAGATAGACGGGAAAGGGGCAAGGGCGTGCAGTGTGCAAGCAGATTGGCCACACTTAGAGGAATAAAAACAGATCGGGAATTCAACGCAGAGGCCTGGACATTGAGAGACAAGAAGTCAGACAGACACACATATACGTACATCGACAGGCAGATTGGCATTCATGCAGGCAGGCAGGCAGACAGACAGACAAACAGTCAGTCAATCGGACAAAAGAGATAGATAGAATGAGTAGAGGGCGCTTCTAGATCAATTGAAGCCCTTTCGCTGACAGTACAATCAGGATACTAGAAGACGGAAACACGATTTACAGAAGTGCAGGTCATAAATAATAATCATGAGTACTTGTACATGCTCCCAAATTTCTTCTCAAGTGTCAGAAGCGCATCAAACACAGGCAACGGCAAAGATACAATACCTTGGGACGAGCAATTTCGTTCAATATCTAGTAGAGTACACAGTCTGCTGGAATATTTCGTTAAGGCATTCGTATTTATCCGTGATACCATTATATTCTAGTCGTGTGCAAGATAGCCTTATGGTTTAAGTAGGTCAGTTTTATAAAATGTCTAAAGCAGGGTGTTGTCTGTTTAGCTGTCCCTTTATTGACTGTTAAAATTATGGTGTATGGCTCAGAGATGTGGAAAACAAAGAAAGCAGTTCAACTGAAATTGAACAGCTTTCAAACAATATGTTTAAGAAAAAGAATTCTATTAATAAAATGGAGTGAATTTATGAGAAATAATCAAGACTTGGAAAAAGCTGGAAAGATATTTTTTGGTAAGTGTTTTACGGCGCTCGAAACTAATTGAAGACATTAACATGCCCATAAAAAGAAGATAGAGATAGGACATGTTTTCAGAATATCAGAGACAAGATTGCTCTATCAGACAAGATTTTGGAGACCAACTCGGAAAAGAAGAAGAGGTAGACCAACTAGAAGTTACAGAAGTGCAATCAGGAATGAGGCAATCACCAAGGGACGAAATGTGCAAAGATTAGAGGAGGTTGCCACGAACAGGCAAGCATGGCGTCTGCTGCACTCGCCTTATGCATCACCTGACAATAATATAGAGAGAGGGTGAGTGAGTGAGTGAGTGAGTGAATGAGTGAGTGAATGAGTGAGTGAGTGAATGAGTGAGTGAGTTGGGGTAGATCAACGTAATATGTCCACACTCTGCCATCTCTGCAGGTTTCTACTGTTAACGAGGTGGGCCCACAGCCCCCCGCCGCCTGCAGCGCCTGTACCCAGAGACCGGAGTTAATTAACACAGTAATTCTCCCCGCCTCATTGATCACATGGCACGGCTTACACTAATAAGCCCTTTCGGAGACTTCCGGTGCACATATCATGGACGTTCATGCATGCGTGGGTTCCCGTGAACCGCTGCGCATGGGTTGGCGGAGAACAGCTGTTGCAGGAACAATGTTGTCGTACTGGACAATGGCTACTCCCTGTTTGACTCATAAATCTACACCTAACACAAGCCTACAATCAAAATGTTCTATCTGCACTGTGTTATGTGTTGTTGCAGACAGACCTTGGTAATAACGATTAAAGGCAGCAAAAAGAGTCATTTAAACCAAATGCAGCCCGTTACCCCAAATTATGTCAGAATAATTCCCAAAATTCAAGTATACTTTTAATAATTGCACTCCTCAAAAAGGGTGTGTATTTGCAGAAACAAGAAAACAACACCGTTCATCAAAAGTGACTGCGTTATCTTGTAGAAGCAGCCATGGCCTTGAACTTGTCCAACCAAAAATCACATGGTGCAGAGAAAAAGAACTCCCAAAACGGTGAAAACAGTTGAAGTAGAGGCATTATACTTGAGTTTTTGAAACAGGTATGTTGATCTAAAATAGAGAAAAGGGTTGGGGGGGGGGGTACAAAAAGCCTTTCTATTCTTCTAATAAAACCTCGTTGTTCAAACAACCAAAATCAGATTAACTAGTGGTAGCTTGGGAAAGGTAGCTTGGGAAAGGGAGAAAAAAAACTGAGGCGATGTTCTGTTACTTTGAACAAGGTACTCTCTTACGGAACACCTGTAAAGACTGGCAGACAGCACAAGATCATCTGGACTGGCCGAGACAATCCAACCGGGGATAGCAGGATGGTGACGAAGAGATAAACAGAAGAAACAATGTTTAGCAATACCAAAGAGTGGACTGGCCGTGACTGGAACATCCTACTACCTAACTACGGACAGCTGAGAACCGATATGAGTGGGTGAAGCTGGTTTCAAAATCAGCAGTGGCGCCCCAACAGTCATCCAGAATGCTGGTTCGGTGAAGGTGAAGACAATTTAAAAACATACAATCAAAACCTCAAAAGCAGCTGGAAAGTTATACTTGCAATCTGCATGAACCATTATACTTTCAGTTGTTATAAAATAAATTGGACATCTTGGGTACTATAATAGAGATAAGTAAACATTCTCCGTGTCAAACTATATTCCAGATACAACTGTACTGCTGCACTCAAGCAGGTCATGAAATCCCTCTGGGCTCATAGAAATTAAAATATTTTAAAGGAACGAATTGGTTCTCTACCTGAGAACTGGCAACATTTCTTGTAAAACAACTGTTCTCTGCTCCTTAGAAATGCCACCGTTTTACAGGTCACCTCATGCAAGTTTCGAGGACAAGACATCATTTCATAGGAACTTTTCAGCACTCACACCAACAAAGAGCCATCATCTCATAAGATACTATCTGACTCGAGTACTTTTTTTTAAATTGTGAAACATCACGGGCCGTTGAATTTGACTTTGGTTGGGGTGACATACTCATTCTTGACATAAACACGGTTAAAAGTTCAGATCATTAAACGTGAGATCAATTATTGTGCACATAACCCAAACGTATACTTTGTTGTTATCATAGCAATAAAAAAATAAGGCTAAAAAGCTCTCCAGTCATTGTGGCGCAGTCGACCAGGGAGTTAACCAACACTCAGAGTCAGAGCTCCGATACCTGTGCCCTGCGACTTGCGTTAGCCCCAGCTAAACTAAGTAAAGTTTTGTTAGTTTTAGTAGAGGTTTTACGGCGCTCGCAAGTGCATAAGGTCATATGAGCGCCAGAAAATTAGAGGTATTACAAGAGAGTAACAAACATAAAAAAGAAGAAAGGAAGATAAGGACGATAGATGTTTGATAGGAAAGAAGAAGCAAACCACACCAGAGCACCCGCCAACCACTCACAAACCATGAAAAGTTATACACCCAGCCCGTCTCAATTGGCGAACAGGATCATTGTTAAAGACGAAAAGATAATTGAGAGAACTACTCACCAGCTCTTGTGAGGCCAGCTCCGTGGTTTCAATACAATCCGAGGCGTTGTCATAGCAATAGTCGAAGGTGAAGGACTTGACCCGCTCTCGGTGATCGCCGAACTCCGGCTGGCCCTCCGCCTGGGGACAGGGGAAGACGTCCAGTAATGGTGTGGTGTAGAGTGAGATGGAATGGTACAGTTGAATAACAGGGCAAGACGTCGAGCAGAAGTATGGTATTGTGTGAGATAGAAAAGCACAGTTAGGTACCAGGGTAAGACGTCCAGTAATGGTAAGGTGAAGTGTGGGGGTACAGTTAATTACCAGGGGAAGATGTCCAGTAATGATATGATATAGTGTGGGATGGAATGGTACAGTTAGGTACAGTAATGGTGTGGTATAGAGCGGGGTGGAATGATACGGTTAGGTATCAGAGTAAAGACGTACATAAATGGTATAGTATAGAGTGGGGGTGGAATGGTACAGTTAATTACCTGGGTAAGACCTTGAGTAATGGTATGGTATAGAATGAGATGGAATGGTACAGTTGAATAACAGTGCAAGACGTCGAGCAAAGATATGGTATAGTGTGAGATAGAAAAGTACACTTAGGTACCAGGGTAAGACGTAGAGTAAAGGTATGGTATAATGGTATAGAGCTTGGTGGAATGGTACAGTTAAGTACCAGAGTAAGACGTACAGTAATGGTAGGGTATGTAGTGAGATGGAAAAGTACAGTTTTTTTGTTTGTTTTTTCCGTGTCCTGATTTTGTTGCCCGTTTTTTGTTGGTTACGTAAAAAGAAAGTAATGGTGCAGATTGTTATGAAAGGGGAATTGTTGAGTCGGTAATGATGATGGTGATGATGATGATGATGATGATGATGATGATGATGATGTTGTTGGCGATGGTGACGGTAATGGAAATTGTGATGGTGAGCATGAGGATGATTATTTATGTTGGCGATGATGATGTTCTGATGTAGGAGATGACGTGCGTATTAGTCTTAGTGTTAAGTTTGTTTGGTGCTTACTGGAAAAGTACAGTTTAATACCAGGGTAAGACGTCGAGTCATGGTATGGTATAGAGTGGGATGGAATGGTACAGTTAATTAACAAATAAATAAAGACGTCGAGCAAAGGTATGGTATAGTGTGAGATAGAAAAGTACAGTCAGGTACCAGGGTAAGACGTTCAGTAATGGTATGGTGTAGAATGGGGTGGAATGGTACAGTTAGATACAGTATTGTAAAATGTGGTATGGAATACGGCACAGTATGCTAAAGTAATAATATATGGTTGGATTTTATATGGTGTGATAATACATGTATATAACATAACATGGTACGGTATGGTATGGCATGGCATGGCATGGCATGGCATGGCATGGTATAGTATGGTATGGTATGGTATGGTATTATATGGAGTTGTATTGTATGGTACGGTATGGTATGGCATGGTATTGTATGGACACAGAAGAATGGCGTGAAGTCATCAAAAAAGAATCTGAATCGCATGACAAGGTTGGCGGCCTATCTTTACGCAAGCAGACAAGGAATTAAGAGCTTTCTCTTCCTTGAACTATCTGTAACAAAAGACTTTAATATATTTTTTCCAGTCCAAATAACGCAGCTCTCCCGCAGCGCTATTTTCTTGCCAAACGCAAGTTGACAAATAAGTCCCGAAACTGCAAACTGCCAGCTATATGTGCCAACGTAACAACATGCGGCTTATCGGTTTGGTCTAGACACATTTCAGTTAAAATGAATACTTAATCACGCAATTGTTTACCACATTCGATGCCACTTTCGGTAGATAACAGACTGTCTGTTTGACAGAGGAATAAGATGGAATTTCCAAAATACACACTGGTGTTACAAAACAGCTCAAATGACGCCACCAAAAGAGAGATTAACATTCCAGTTATCTTTCTACATTCTGACAACACATAGTTGTATTGTATCAATCATACATGGATCTTCCTTGACCAGCGAATTCAAACTAAAATTACCCCGGGGACTTTTATATTATCATTAATATCATCATTATGAATATCATCACCATCATAATGATAATAATAATTATAATAATAAT
>NW_004797372.1:900860-901997 GCF_000002075.1 Aplysia californica
ATTATCATTATTATAAACATTATTATTATCATTATTGTTGTTGTTGTTTTTCTTGCTGTTGTCTGAGTGAGCCTGGGCAGTAGCAAGTGCATCTATTCCACACATTAAACAGGTTTCAATATGTATGGGGAGGGGGGGGGGGTTGTTTGTTAGTACAACTGATCCATTCTTTTAAATCTTTATCAACAGCAGTTCAGACCATGAATAGTTTTTTAGAACATTCTCTTAACTACTTGTAGCCAGAAACCTAGCAGCTCTTCCTCGTACATGTACATAGCTCAGCCACATTTGACTTGCGGTAGGAAGTATAGCAAGTGAGACTCTCAGTATGGCTTGAAGATGCCATTCAGTAAGTTTGGATTTGCCCTATGACTTTTAAAAGTTCATAGTGGAAAAGAAGACTATATTTTAACACTGCCTACCGAAAACGACTCAACTTTAGGTCGCTCCTTTTGGGATTAGAACCCTGGCCGATCGCTTCGTAGTCCATCATGTTACTGAGTTAATGGTGCACCCAATGATGGTTTTGTTTTTTGTTGGTTTTTTTGGTGTTTTTTTGGAGGGGGTTGTAAGTGTTTTACGGCGCTCGCAACTTCATAAGGTCATATGAGCACGCCGGACACATTAATCATTTTCAGTTGATAGGAAATTTTGAATTGTGCCGGGGTGACGGCCGAAGCCTACTCATCGATTTGTGACCACCAAGGGATCTTTAACGTGCGCAACTTGCACACGAGACCTCCGAGATTTTTCGCCCTTGTCTCAGAAGGCTAGATGTAGATCTTTCCTACCATAAGATAAGGGGTGTGGCTGAAAGACAGCCATAAGAAACACCCAAGGAGTAGCAGTAAAAAGGCTGTAGTAAGAGTCAGGGGCCCAGAGGAAGGGGCAAATTAACGAGGTGAGGGGTGGGGGCAGAAAGTGGAGACGACAGCAGACGACAGAACATTGAGAGCAGGAAAGAAGGTGAAAGGATAAAATTTAGAAAAGAAAAATTACCGTCGCTATCCGGATTCGAACCCGGGACTTATTGAATGAGAGACGAACACCTTAACCTCTAGGCCACGAGAGCCCCGTTTTCTTTTTCTACTACTACAGTCTGCTACTGCAGCTGCTGCTGCTGCTGCTACTACTACT
>NW_004797372.1:902213-904505 GCF_000002075.1 Aplysia californica
TATTATTATCATTATTATCATTAGCATTATTATTATTACCATTATCATTTTTATTATTTTGTCTCTTTTTCTTCGTTTCATTTTCCTTACCTCCAACCTAAAACATCCTACCTCCACATCCACCCCCATCCCCAGCCCCCTATCTCCTCGCATTATTAGTAACCAGAGCAAAGTACAAAATGGACCTGTCGGCTGTCCGCTCATGTCCCGTAAATCAAACCAGGCAGGCAGCACTGCGCGTGAGCAATGAATCATTTATACCCTGTACATTCAGCTCATCGACTGGGCCGGACCATAGGAAATGAAAGGGATAAAAGGTGCATTGCCTTCAGAAAAATACGGTTTGCAAAAAGGAGAGATTTACTAAAATCCACAATGTTAATTTTTTTGTGAAAAGAAAGTCTGCTGCCATTTCTAAGACGTGATCCTGTGGGGAATGTTTGTATTCGCAACGAACCCACCATCTAATTCAGTGCTTGCCAACCTTTTTATAGACAGCGCGTACTTTTGTAACCTTTAAGAAGAGGCTAAATTTTTCTAACCACCCATCTACATATTTTTCCAAATGGGGCATTACATAGTGCCCGTCACTACCTGGGTGGTCCTCAATGCCTACCACAATTACCCGGCTGGCTGTGTTTTACAAAGTTTTACGGCACTTGCAACACAATTTGGTCATATAAAAGCCGAAGATTAGAGGTGTTAACAGATGGTAACAAACACAAAAAAGGAGGAAAGATAAGCATTATAGATGTTTGATAGGAAAGAAGGAGCAAACTACACGAGAGCTCCCCACGACCGCCCACCATCTACCATGTTGGTAAGCACTGATTCAACATAACGGTAGGCCTACCGACAACACGAAAGCTCTTCGTCTTTTCAGCATGTCCCTAATTCTGTGGGCTGGACTGGCTCAAGAGACAACCCACTGAGCACGTGAAATTACGAGAGGAGTGCTCATTCCTCAGCTGAGTATCATACACGTAGACAGTAGTTATACGGGGTGCCACTACGGATGGGATCGGCAGATCGGGCAGGCCGATTGCCAGACTCGGTCGCCTAAAAAACAAACGTGTTTGTTCAGTTCAAGGCGACCGAGTCGGGCGATCGGCCCGATCCAGCCGTAGTGGGCACCCCGTATTAGGTGCGAAATTTTCGGCATGTCGTAGAGTAGACCCGATTATGGATGTCGCTGGTTAAGTACATATATGTAGTATGTTGCAGGTCTTTGAAAAAAGATGTGTTGTAGTGACCTTTCGGAAAATAAACGTGTACCGGTGTACACCTTTTTCTAACACGTCTTAGCTCTCACAATTTTCCCTGACATATTTGCTGTTTCTTATTATTTTATCAACGAAAAAGAGCTCGGTTCTTTTCCTGTGTTCAAACAAATATGACAAACTGAAACACTTGCAGACCACATGCTTGAACTTTTCTCTCTCTCTCTCTCTCTCTCTCTCTCTCTCTCTCTTTCTTTTTTTTTCTTTCTGTCTCTCTCCCTTTTTCTCTCTCATTCTCTCTCTCCATTTTCTCACCATCCTCCCTCTCTCTCGTTCTCTCTCTCACTCTCCCTCTCCCTCTCCCTCTCTCTCTCTCTCTCTCTCTCTCTCTCTCTCTCTCTCTCATTATCTTCCTTTCTCTACAGTTTTATTAACAATACATTGATCAAGAAAGCAAGAACACAAAACATAACCCTCAGCAAAAATACCTGTACTGGGTACGTTTACATCAAGTGGTCGTATCTACCTGAAGTGGGTGTGTCTAGCCAAAATGGGTGTGTTTACTAAAAGTGGGCGTATTTACTAAAAGTGGGTGTGTCTCCCTAAAGTAGGCATGTCTACCTAAAATGGGCACATCTACCCCAGATGAACGTCTCTACCTAAAGTACGTGTGTCTACCTAAAGTGGGTGTGTCTTCCTTAAAGTCGGCGTGTCTACCTGAAGTGGGTGTGTCTCCCTTAAAGTAGGTGTGTCTACCTGAAGTGGGCGTTCCTGATCTCCATGTTCTCGATATCATCGAAGTCCTCCATGGTGTCCTTGTAGTTCTCACAGTCCAGCCAGAAGGCCAGGAGGTGTTCTCCCATCGTGCCCTGCAGGAATTCCCGGAACTCTTCAAAGCCGTCGTGCTGGGAGAGAAGAAAAACAGGACAGTGACGACAGATTGAGACAAACAATTATTATTGTTAGTGTTTTATGCGCGGATTGACATCAATCCCAGTACGGGTGGGTGCGTCAGTGTGAGTGTGTGTTTGGGTGTTTGTTTGTGTGTGTGTGTGTGTGTGTGTGTGTGTGT
>NW_004797372.1:907885-909241 GCF_000002075.1 Aplysia californica
GCCTTATTTATCCCTTTCTATGGGAAAATATTTAAAAATGAACGGGCGTCACTTTGAAGACTAATCAACATTGTTTCGGTTTTGTTTTTGTTTTGTAGTTTTGTTTTGTTTTATACTGTTTTATGGAAGTTGCTTTTGGTTGTTTCGGGTCTTCTTTGGCGGCGTTTTGTATTGTTGGGGTTTTTTGGGTAGGGGGGTTGGGTTCTTTTTATTGGGGGAGTCGCCGAAAAGGGTTAAGCTGATTCAGCTATAAATTCTTAAGACGAACAAAAAAGGGCAGGGGAAAATTTTTGAGTGGGGGTGGGGTGTGGACGGGAGAGAAAGATGATGATAGCTGCACTGGAGAAGGTCAACGAAATGGCAATCGATGACACCCCATATTACGGCTAAGCTCCTCGGTTTCCTCAGAATAAAACCCTACTTGGCCACGCTTGGGTGCGTCCCCTGGCCTCTCTATCCGCTACGACCCGTCTGTGTGTTCCGAGTCATTCGTCCGATGTTTTCGGTAGCCGCGACCACAGAATTTGGAGTAGAACAGGAGGAGCTTTCAGATAGTATGCCCTTTTCCCGGCGCACCAGGAATGACCAATAACTCCCTCGTCTTTGACCAAGTTCGCAGCCATTTCGGCCAGGGTAGAAATCGTAAACGCTATAACAACTCATCTCTGAAATAGTGAGAAGACTATTGGATCATCATTGGATCCCCATTTGGTATATCGAACAATTGCATTATATCCGTCAGTGTGCTTAAAAAAGCACCCCACTGAGCTGCCAGGAGGGCGAGCCAAATAATAACAGTAACAACAACAAAAACAAACAACAACAAACACAACAACATTGACAACAATAATAATAACAACAACACCAACAACAGCGACAGCAACAAAAAAAACAGTACAACAATAACAACAACGACAACAACAATCGCATTCATACAGTGCATACCCACGTTCAACAGCATTCTTTATACATTTCACAACCATTATTACTTCAGCATACCCAAGAACACTCAGAATTATTATCGGCTTCCCGGTAATCATACACGCGTTCAAACACTAATAAACTGACAAGATTTTCGCTGTCGATAGCCAAATACCTGTTCCCACAAGGGTAAAATAAGGAAAATTCGTGTAGAGTGCCTTTCCCAGGGATACAACGTTGGGCCCCTGAAGTGATTCAAACCGGACTTTACGGTTGCGATTCCGAGAGCCTAACCACTAAGACAAATAAAATATAATATGGCTGTTGACCCATTTTGACCGGCCCAATTGAAAATGAATTTTGAATGGAAAATATTCAACCTCACGTACAACATATAATGTTCAAAACGGCTTTTATAATAATAATAATAATAAT
>NW_004797372.1:911602-914565 GCF_000002075.1 Aplysia californica
ACACACACACACACATACACACACACTCACACACACACTTATAGAGAGAGACACAGAGACACAGAGACACACATACATACACACACACACACACACACACACACACACACACACACAGATAGAGAGAGAGAGAGAAAGAAAGAGAACATACATACATATGCACACACGCATACATGGACTGTGTGAAGAAGGCACGAGAGTTTTCACATTGTGCTTTGAAGATGAATGCAGATTGCCCCTCATAATAAAACGATATCCTAATAATATGTTACAGGGTCTGAAAAAGGCTTTTAATTATTTTTTTCTTTTGCATGCGGTAAAACATCACAAACAGCCTGTAGGTCACCATGAGCGCTTGAGATTTACTAACCAAAGGTAATGTTGCAGCTCATTTCAAAGCGTCACACACAAATCCGAAACACGATTTAATGTGCATATCTATTTCACAACAAATGCCTACGTAAGAGTATGCTGTCGCCTGCCTTTTAAAAGTTTCAGATCAGGGGAGTAGAAGTGGAAAAAAATCTACTTAAATAACGAAGTTATTTTTCTTCTCTTTTTTGTGTAAGTGCCGGAAAACAGTTCGTTTGCACGCGTTGTTCAAATGATCAGAATGCACGCCTTCAATGAGTCATAAGACTTTTAAACCAAAAAGATCACAAGCATCAATGGCAGGACTTCAAAATTATCCATATTCGGTTTGCAATAGTAATGACTCGACGCTATCGCGTACAGAAAGCATGGGTTTGATTCCTGAGTGGAAAGTACATGTATTTGTGTGTGGGTGTTTATTTTTCTTTGTTTATCTGTTTGTTTGTTTGGGTTCTTTTAAGTTTTTGGAGGGGGGATGGAGATTATGCACCCCGCTATGCCCGAGTTGGCCCTGAAAGTCAGGATCAGCTAAGTGATTTAATTTGTCTCAACAGAGGTGGGATACGGCGCGGGGGAGTAAAAATTTTACAATCATATGAAGATTCAAAATGAGTTCCTCGACACCCTTGTGATTTGCTCCTTCTTACCTATCAAACATCCATCGCCCTTATCTCTCCTCCTTATTTTTTTATGTTTGTTACTCTGTTGTATCATCTCTAATCGTCGGTACTCATAACACCTAATTGTGCTGTAAGTACGTAAAACTCTTACTAAAACTAAAAATGCCAAGCGCTCTATCTATTGAGCTCACGACTCCACTACAGGAAGGTGGACACACAGGGATCTCCAAGGCCACACGCCTAAACAAACTGAAGTAGGCTAATAGAACGTCCGGAATGTACTCAACTCCGACGGACTGGCGAGGTACCCCGACCACGCGGCGACCGAGGCCACTTTTGAGCCACTCAATCATTAATCACGTTATCGATTAGCTTTGATAGATTGGCAAAGGAGTCGTTTCTGTATTATCTCGTTCTCATTCATCAATACAAGGACACATGCACAAAAACGAAACACTTAAACTATAATAATAGAAGTGAGGGGGATCGAGAGGGTTTAACAGGAAAGCCAATTCCCCCGGTCTCAACTACTATAAATTATATGAACTTGGCTTACCGTTGATTTGAGCTCGTATGCACCTAGGTCTGTTTAAAATGGGTGATCGAACCCAGTAGTCATTCCAAACCATTTTTCATGGTATTAAGCATGTAAATATATCCAAAATAGGAAGGGGGGGGGGCGCAAAATAGGGGCCAGTTTCCAGGTTACAACCTGACAGGGGAACACAGAAAAACATTTTGGGTAGGACGGGAGCGAAGGGTGGTTCTGAAGGGGATAATTGGTTGCTTTTAAGCACAAGAGGGCTATCCCGAAAAATTCTGTTTTGAGAAAATCGAAGGTAAAGTTTTTGCCCCTTGTTCTGTTTCTTTAAAAGACAAGGAGAGTTTTCTCTATTACCAAACAAATACACACATCTATGAAACCAAACTTCTCCTGTAGGTGGGGTAATGCCCACTTTTGGTGTTGGTCAAGATTTCTGGAAACCCCCGAAATCTGGGTTAGCACGCTCGCTTTTAAAAGCGACCAATTAGTGTGAATAGAGGTTTCGTCGACTCTTGCCCTCTCGACGGTACCGAGACCATGAGCAATATTGTTAGTTCCTTTGATATTCAGTATTGCTTCTCTTAAGACTTCTCAGCATTAGAAAACACGACGTCAAAATCAGACTATATTTTTCTGGAATATTAAGTTTGACATTTCGCTAAATGACATCGCTGTACTCTCCAGGACACCTCTCCGTTAACTAGGTCACCTACATAAGAAATGGAGCCCCCGAAAACTGTAGGCTAAGTTCACCGTGGTTATGGCTTTTAGCTCATTGACATTATATGAGCCGATAGTACATACACACAAAACAGTCTTAGTCCGTACGTGCATTCGCCAACTCGATTCATTGTATGTGATGTTTAAGACTCAGTGCCAAATAGTTTCTTTTCTTCTTTCTTCTTGATATTTTTCTTCTTTTTTCTTAGGGGGTGGGGGTAGCAAAGAGACACAGTGCCATTGTTCCCAATACAAGAGCTGTGTGTTATCTAGAAGCAATCGCCAGTCTGTGCCGTGATAATATAATGATCGTAATGGCTTAAACGCCAACTAAATCATAAACAAGAGCCCAGTTTATAACAAGTCTGCATAGATTATAAGTACTCTAGGGCAGCCAATATTTTTACGCATAAAAGGAAGCTTAAAGTGCCTTATGAATGCGCCGAACAGGTAGGCATAAAGGAGAGAGGGTCGTGTAGTTGGTTACACTGAGATCATTAGGGAGAACCCGTGTTTGGTCCACTTTAGAATCACGCCCTATAACAATATCGATACTTCCAACAATATTATATACTCTGATTACAGCAAGATAGTATCCTGTAAACAGAATGGCATTTAATTTATTATTGGAAGTATCATCTTCTGTGATATAGGGGGGTGATCATTAACGGGAGGACCAGTGTATCAAAGGGAGAAGGTGGGGGGGG
>NW_004797372.1:914821-917158 GCF_000002075.1 Aplysia californica
AAGATCTACACCAAGCCTTCTCGGACAAGGGCGAAAAATCTCGGAGGGCCCGTGTGCAAGTTGCGCACGTTAAAGATCCCTTGGTGGTCTAAAAATCGATAAGAGTAGGCTTTGGCCGCCACCCGGGCAAAATTCAAAATATCCTACCAACTGAAAATATTAGGTGCTCATATGACCTTATGCAGTTGCAAGCGCCGTAAAACACTTTACAAAAACAAAAAACAAAAGGGACAAGAGGCGCCGATTTGGATTGATGAATGTGCATCTAAATAGTTTGCTTATTTGAGTAAAGAGAGGCACACCGATACAATACTGGCGTCATTTACTGCTAGCAAAATGTAAGACAGACAGACAGACAGCAATAACAGAGGGAAAGTAAAGAAGTAGGATCTACCCGTGGCGCCCTCAAACCACCCACCAATTGGAAGGAAGGGAAGTGAACACACAAAATGAAGACCGGAGGTTGGATAGGAGAGAGAAGGGAGGGGGTATAAACAGAATGAGTTTGGGTTTCGAGTTGAAAAATCAAAACACAGCCGCTTTATCCGAGTGTAGGTGAATCCGGAAAACGCAAAGCAGTCGACAGAATCAGCAGACGGGTGAGAAATACATGTAATCAAAAAGAATAAAGCAACATACCTAAACCACCGAGACATGTAAGAATAAAGAAGAAAAAGACGACAGAGCCACTTACTTTGACGTTGGTGATGTTGATGCAGTTGCCTCCAGTGCTGATGATATTCCTGGCCTGGACGTCTGTTTCTCTGCGGAAATATTTTTTTTTAAAAATAATCCTAAAACTGCGTGTGTGAGTGAACATTGTGCAAATCAAAACAAAAAGTACATTAGAAACATTAAGTGTCATAATCCTGATCCATCCATCTCTTTACGACGTTTTTCTTTTTTGTTTTTTAAAATGTTTGTTGGTGTTTTTGTTGAGCGTTTTTTTTTCGGGGGGGGGGGGGCTCATATGTTGCAACTAATCTCCGGCACTTATATGACCTTATTGTGTTGCAAGTGCCGTAAAAGATGGTTGGATGGAAGCATTTAGATTTTTTTCGGGGGGGGGGTATTATTATTATGTTGTTGTTGTTGGGTTGTTCTTTTTTTCTTATTATTAAGACAATCCTCATCGATTCTTCCTTCTATACAGGCCTCTCCTTCTCTGATTTTGCTTCTTCCTTCTCCTATTGCTGTCTCCTTATCCTGTCCTCCTTTTTCTCCTTTACCTCACTACACCTCATCCCACTCTCCAACTTTCTCCTCTTCCACATTTTTGTCTTAATTCTGAAGACCAGTAAAATATTCTGACAGGGACACCGAAACTCCCATAAAATAAATATTACAAATTTCTTCAGAGAAAACACCATTCAAAAAACCATCCCATTTCAAACACTTAAATCTACTTCACTTGAATTCCACAAAACCAAAGAATATTGACTCTTAAATAACACGACCCCACCAGAAGTATCAACTTTCACTACGTCCATGTTTGACCCACCAACAGTTTCAAACGGTGGGCTGCACGTGCGGGGCTCGTAGTATGACCCCTCTGACCCTATTTACGTGACACAATGACCTTTACAATAAGGTGACAGGCGCCTGACATCAGCACGCAACGGACAGTGTTTGTGTGGACAACAAAAATCAGCTGACGAGCGGAACACAGACCACGTGAATAGTATGTTACCGACACCAAAACGTCTTTACTGGACGCTCTAAACGTACAAATGTAATATTTGCGTGTTTCTATTTTGTCTCGATCTTTCTTTTTTTAGATGGGTAAATAGCAATATTCCACGACCACAGAACGTTTCTTTTTGCCCCAACTAGTGTGCGTGTAAAGATTAAAGTATCAGATACAAAAGAAGACAATTTTCCCTCAGTCATTAGACAGATAGGCGATTCAAATAATGTGCCATGTTTGCCTCGATGAAAACATTTAGTCGGTGTCCGTCACTATCTGTGTATCCGCAAAATTGTAAAAATGTATGTAATAAGTTAAGCAATCAAATACAGTAAAAAAAATGTTGAGCAATTTCGAAAGACAGTAAGAAAGAAAAAAATCAATAGAATACATGTATAAAGAGTTGAAAAGGTCCACACTAAATGAATGTAAATTAAAAAGAGGTTAGGCACATGACACTCGAACCTGCCTCCTTCCAAAACGGCAGTACAAAGTACTTCTCCACATCCCCGAGTCTAGATTTTTAGATTTTTTTAAAAATTGTGCTACACTTATCTACACTAATCAAGTTGGTAACACAACATCCTTTAGAGAGAAACGGAACACTTTTGTTAAAGGAGCGTACAAAAAATGCACAAATAAAATTACCC
>NW_004797372.1:919962-921344 GCF_000002075.1 Aplysia californica
TGGTGGAAAGCAATAAAAATAATAATATCAATAATGATAATAATAATAACCATCATCATAATAATAATAACAACAACAACAACAGTAGTATAATGAGGAAGAGAATTGTCATAATAATGATCTACAACGATGACGCCAACGGAGGCAACTGTTGTCAATTTCGTCAAAATATTATCGTTATTATATTACCATTATCAACATTATGGACAGCTTTTCTCCATAACATGGAAACCGACTTCCGTCCTGCATAATATGGTTTTGCAGTTTGGCAATTCGCTGTCTGGGATTGATCTGTGTAAGTCTAGCTCTGGCTGCGGAATTGTGGAACTTAGGCTTAAAAGAGTTTCGTTTTAGATTCTCTTTGGGGTTTTCCGGGTGTTGTGTGCGTGTGTGAGAAGGAGGTTGGCGGGCGCTAAGATGTGTGGTTTGCTTCTTCTTTCATGTTAAAGTTATATTGTCTTTATCTCTCCTCCTTTTTTTCTGTTTATGTTAATTTCTAGTAACAACACTATTTTTGTAATTTGTATGGCCTAATTTTGCTAAAACTTAAACAAAAAGTGTGTTAGTGTTAGTTAACTCTTACACAGCATTGCCTGCTTTATATACATGTAGGACGAAAGCACCTGGTATCATGGTACTGAAAGGGTTAACATTTAAAGAAAATGTTTAGACGAAATAAATATCTCTCAGGTCAGTTGATAAGAAAAAATGCAAATGATATGGTATTATGAACCACAATATACATGCATTAAGTTGTCAGTGAACAAAACAATCGCCCAAAGTAACAACATTCGTGTGAAAAGTTTATTTGGTGTTGATTTTTTTTTCAGAGGCATATATTCACGTAGATCAATCTGTCAGTGAACAACAAAAAAAGCTCCCCATAAATAGCATAAGACTTCTGCATATTTTTTTTTTCAGTCTTGTTCTATCGATAAGGCATTATATATGGCCTTTCGGATAACAGTTTGCCACATTTTATGTCACCGAAGAATAAAAAGATGTCACTTTAAAAAAAAGGCTGAATTCTTGCAATTTTGTCTTGTTCTATTCTACAACTCCCTTACAACACAACAGACTCAGGCTGGCGCCAGTGCATTCCGGATTCATTAACTCATTAAGCGCCAATGGTCGTAAAAAAGGTCCTAAAAAGCATTTAAGTGGACCTAAATCCGGCCATGAGTCTTAAGTCTCGGTAGAGTGGAAGTCATAGTTCACGGCCCAGCGCCTGACTAAGTGCATCAGTCACGCGAAATTGAGATATTAAAAGAAGAGAGTCGTCCCCTAGTTAATAACGGTGCGTCCACTGTTTCTATCAGAAACGGTAGAAATCAGAGGTGGGGTGGGAGAAGGTGGAGGTGGAGGGAAGGGGGGAGGGAAGG
>NW_004797372.1:923232-924674 GCF_000002075.1 Aplysia californica
CACACACACACACACACATACACACACACAGAGAGAGAGAGACAACACACCACAAGCGATAAGATAAAAGTCGCCATTCCACACGAGAACCTCCGTGTTCAAGTGCACTCATCACCCTCAGGGGAAACGGAAATTGTACTCAATACTTCTTGGCATAACCACAACTATATTATACAACCACTCTTTCTCGACGTTCGCTAAAGCTCTTCAGATTGTCACTCTTTCAGATCTCAGGAATTGGACAGCGCTTTTCAGGTGAAAGGTCAATACTCGAAAAAGATATAGGAAGAAGCACAACTTTGTCGCCCCCTAATCTTTTCCTGCAACCCATCTGCTGTGCGAGTTCTGTTATATAAGGTAGAGTTGGTCTTCCTCTTCCTCTTCCTCTTTTAACTTTAACAAAGGGGTGTAAGGAAAACACAATTTTCACGGATTCTTATAGTGCCGTAGACAGGATAAAACAAAAAGTTACAGGGGGGGGGGGGGACCATTGTAGACAGTATTTGATAATGCTCCAAATATTTTATCATTGAACTTTGCCGAGACCATTAAAGTATTATTGACCCAGTAAACGATGGATACCAGCAGCTGCGACTTCGACTGTTACAGATAACACTTCATAAATATCGCAAACAAATATCTGTAAAGTCATGTGTCACCAAAAAAAACAACTTCTGAAACAGCAACATTAACTTATGTGAAGGGGAAAGGAGGTTTGGGGGGGGGGGGTCCTTGGAGAGAAGCGAGGGATGAAATAAAAAGCTGCAGGCAGATGTGAACAGTCAGAGAAACCGTACGAAGGAAAAGGGTTGATAATAATAATATGACACGAGGAGTGAGAAATGATAGACTAAGCTATATATATATGTTTCTGTCAGGTAAAACAAGATTTTGGTCATGAAGTTTTGGGATCCAACCAGACAAACAGAGGGGAGGGGTGAGAGAAGGAAAAGAGAAGAGTTGATGACTTAATCCTTTCTGTTCATTAGATTTTGTTTAGTAGCGAACAATTGAGTAATTATGTGTTCCACATCTTTCAGAAAAGCAGCGAATCTGAATGTCTCATGGCTCAGACAACGGGCCCAGAAAAGAGAAGCAAGACTGGAGGATGAGGTTGAAAAAAAGGACCCTTTTCACTTTTCAGCAGCTTAATTTCATTCACTGCTGACGGTTGGAAGGAGCAACTGATAGGTAGATCCTACGTTTTTGTTCTTTCCCTAGACCGTTCTTTCAGTTCTGTCTTGCTTTTTTCATGCACAAAGAGGCCGTTACTGAGTCAATGCTATTCTCTTTAGTAAAATTAACATCCTCGTCGTTCACACTTGCAACAGCTGGTGGCAGAGCAAAAAAAAAGGCGCCCAAAGCTTCATTTTAACAGAAAAACCCAGAGGGCACATTAGGGAATCATGAACAGACGCACATTTCAAATGCAAGAGGGGGGG
>NW_004797372.1:928345-930076 GCF_000002075.1 Aplysia californica
TCTCTCTCATTCAATCATCAATCTTTCTATCTCTATCTTTCTACCTCTGTCTCTCCATCGATCTATCTCTCAGTCTCTCTCATTCTGCTGCTCTAGTCTCGTTACTCTCCCTATCTTTACCCCTCCCCCCTGTGTCCGTCTGTCCTCTGTTTCTGTCTCTCTCTTTTTCTCTCTCTCGTATTATGTATGTCTGCGTGTATGTTTGTGCACGTACGTGTATTATGTATGAATGTATGTGTGTGTGTGAGTGTGTGTGTGTGTGTGTGTGTGTGTGTGAGAGAGAGAGAGAGAGGGAGAGAGAGAGGGGGGGAAGTGAGGGAGGGAGTGTGAAGGAGTTTTAAGTGGCCATGTACCGGCATGCGCCTGTGCCAATAGAACACAATACATCATTGTGTAAATTATACTTTATGCATCTAACTTCTCTCCTTGTTTTTCTTAGCATCGAATATATGCTTTTCTGCGCGTTATGTGTGTATGCATGCGTGTCTATGAGTGTTTGTGTGTCTGTGTATATGTAGTGAGTGTGTGTGAGCTTGCTTCGGTGTGTCTGTGTATATGTAGTGAGTGTGTGTGAGCTTGCTTCGGTGTGTCTGGTGAGATCTCTAGATACATAAGCATGAGAAATGTTAACATCACCCCTCCCTCTTATTCCGATCTCAAATATCGCAAGTTATATCAAATAAATAACTAAGGACAAAAAAAGTAATTAAAAAACAACTAGTCTGAGAAGTTTCTACAATTTCGACTTGTTCAGGAATTTCCAACTTACACTTTTTTGTTACAAATGTTCAAACTTTACTTACTTTCTACTCAGCGGGCGAACCCGCACCGCCACTCTCACATTTGACGCCATGGTGATGATGCTCTAGGCTAATCCAAGAAAACAAGAAATTTTATCCATTATCGCAAGGGAATTGCTTGATCAGATGCATATTTCACATGCAATAATAAATCCAAATATCCGAATTCCACAGCTCTTTTCCTCACTCTCAGAAACTTCAGTCACACACCACCTTTCTCGTTACCCTCCACAACTTCAAATGAACCTCTTCTGTAGTCACCCACCGCTCGTAGCGAGTTCGCCACTACACTACACAAACTGAAGCAGCCGTCAAGCGTTGCGTTGCGAGGGAATTCCACCTTACGCCAAATGTTGGTCACCCCTTTGGGCTTGAACTATTCGCCGCGACCGTCTGTTTAGCGGTATTTATTGGACGGGGTTATTACACAAAATAAGGGGGGTGGTGGCGATACGAGATTGAACGCGGCGCGCTTTGCCTGAGCGTAGGTCTTTTTGTAGTGTTTAGTTCCGCAAACTGCAAGCGCTGTTATGTGGTTCTACTTTCAGTTTGGAGGTTTTCCGTGTTTGTGGTTTGTGGACACAGGTTAGCCTGTCCGTCACTCGGAGTGTTGGACGAGAGATCGAACTGAGATAACGCGCGGTCAAGTGTTTGGACACAACGTGGGCATGTAGTTTCACCAATGAAGGAGTATGTCGTTCTCTACTATTCTCTAGGCCTATCAGTCGTCGCTGTCCGTAGTCCTTGTAGCGTCTTCCGAAGGTTGTCGGTGGTAATCAGATACAGTTTGTGTTGCCTGAATACCTGTTATATGCGTGCATGTGTATGCGTGTGCGTGTGCTTGTACGTGTGAGTGTGGGAGTGTGTGTGTGTGTGTGTGTGTGTGTGTGTGTGTGTGTGTATGTGTGTGTGTGTACACACATTATATATT
>NW_004797372.1:933245-959334 GCF_000002075.1 Aplysia californica
ATAGATAGATAGATAGATAGATAGATAGATAGATAGATAGATAGATAGATATTGAATGGTATATATATTGGTTACACTATATTGCAAACGTGGGACCAAAAACGAGTAAAGTCGTGTCTGAAGAAAGTAGGACGAGAACGGGAAATGAAACGATAATGAAGGGAGTAGGCCAGAGACGGGTGCACTGGGACAAACTGACCGTTTAAGTAAGCCCTACACCACAGGAACCGAGAAAATATTCTGTACAAACACAAAACTTCATTGTGAAAATTTAGACAGTATAGTTTGCTTTTGTTTTTAACGATTTTATTTGCACTCTTAGGTTTGGCAGCATGTTGTTTACATTTATGGTGAATAAACAATTTCAAGTAAAAATATTTACCCGCAAATATTGGCGGACAAACTCTGTGTCCTCTCCGAATGAGAAGACAGCAGTGAGGATGGAGTATTTAAAACGCACCCACCTCCAATCCTCACCCCCCCCCCCCCCCGTTCCTCTCTCTATCTCTCTCTCACACACACACACACACACACGCGCGCGCACACTACCTTTGTAAACGACCAGTTGGTCACTCCAGAGTCCAACCACCCGCTTGGTAGCGAGCCCTGCTTTATTTTTATTTTTTTAGTAAGTGTTTTACGACACTTGCAACACAATGAGATCATATAAGTGCCGGAGATTAGATGTGTTACTAGCGAGTAACAAACACAAAATAGAAGGAGGGGAGATAAGGATGATAGATCTAGATGTTTGATAGGAAAGAAGAAGCAAACCACACCAGAGCACCCACCAACCACCCACCCTGTTTTATTTGTTTGAGTAAACATAAACACCTGCACATCGGCACAGTAATTGTCATTTTAACGTGCTAGAGCTACAGGGAAAGGGTAAGACAGAAAATGTCTTTGGCCTTTGCAAGAAATTTACAGCATTTGCAATACAGTGTCATTTTATGTGTCGAAGATTTGAGGTTTTACAAGGGAGAAATAAACACACAAAAAAGGAGATGGTAAGGTGTTTTATGGCGCTCGCAACTGCATAAGAGACACACCAAACATTTTCAATTGGTAGGAAATTTTGAATTTCGCCCGGGTGGCGGCCGAAGTCTACTCTTCAATTTTGGACCACCAAGGGATCTTTAACGTGCACACGAGATCTCCGAGATTTTTCATTTTCACCCTTGTCCGGGAAGGCTAGGTTTATATCTTTCCTGCCAGAAGATCAGGAGTGTGGATGGAAGACAGCAGTAAGAAGGAGCCAAGGAGTAGTAGTGGAAAGGCTGCAGAAAGAGTCAGGGAGAAAGTGGGGGGTGGGGGGGGGGGAGGAGAGGATCGGGGTGGGGGCAGCAAGTGGAGACGAGAGCAGACGACAGAATATTGCAAGAGAGAAGGAAAGAAGGTGAAAGGAGACTATTTTAGAGAAGAAAATGTTTCCGTCGCAATCCGGATTCGAGCCCGGGACCTTTGAATGAGAGGTGAATACCCTAGGCCACGAGAGCCCCCAAAGGAGGAGAGACAAGGACGATAGATGTGTGGTAGAAAAGGACAAACGACACCAGTGCACCCGCCAAACATCCACGTAAGACAAAAGAAAGAACAGTAAAAAGTAGAGCAGGATTTACCACTGGCATCCGCCAAGAGAAGGTTGAGACCTTCACCCCTCCCCCCTTTTAAGATTAAGGTGTTTTATGCCGTCATCAACATAATTAAAATCCACATAATTTAGGAGATGCAGGCTTCAACTCTGCCTGTCAGGGCCAACCCGGTCTGAGGGGGATACATTACATGTTCAATGTCCCATCAGACAGATGGCGATACTCTTATACATTAAATTCTCCCCACATGGGATTCGAACTCAGACCAGTGTAAGACAACAAAGTGCCTAACCAATACACCACAGACGCCAGTGTGATACTGAGTTGTGGAATGATTTGAATAAACAGGCAGGGTAAGACAACCAGTACTGGGGAAAAGGACTTTGGTTTCAAACTCCCTCCATCCATTGAAGATTCGAACAAGAGCCATCTGCACCACGCATAGCCCAGCATTACAACTTGGGCTACCGGCATGCTCTCTGTCTGACACTACACAAAATTATTCCATAATTATAAACAGAAAATAAAACAAAAACAACCCCTCCCCGAAAAAGCCCCCAAAAAACAAACAAAAACAAAAGACATTGTATGGTATCGGTCGGCAGCAGCGGCAGCAATTTATTTTTATTCCAAAGGTCGAGTGTAGATTCCTGAGCAACCGTGGCTCTCTGAAGCACATCTGTTGAAAGCACTGATTACTGAGCTGTACAATTGGTAAGAATTTGCAGTTTTAGTAACACATCTTCTGCTTCAATGGGAGACCTATAATTTTTAGCCAACACTCACTGAAGGCAGAGTGGAAACTTTTAGAAATGAAGATTCAAAATAGATAAGACATATATATTCCCCATCAATTTCGTCTTCAGAGCAAAGGATATCTATTACTATTACAATTACAAGCATCATAAGAAAGCATTGCTAGCTATCTAAAGTTTTTAATTTTGTTTATTAAGTGCATGAATATTTCACTTTCATAAGCCCCGTAAAGCAAAGCCATCTAAATATAGACACACAAGACAATACAAGTACAAGTGTGTCTCAAGAAGTTAGGTAGATCAAATATATTCCTCATGGAATGTCTTTTTTCCCTGAATTTAAAATCAGTCAATAGTATTATTCTCAGTCAAAATTGTAAATCAAAAGTCAAAAAGTAAACTTTGCTCATTTTGCACAAAGGTTTCATGCAAAAATAGACAGTACATACAAAAAAAAAAAATGAAGAAGAAGAAGAAGAAGAAAAAGAAGAAGAAGAAGAAGAAGAAGAAGAAGAAGAAGAAGAAGAAGAAGAAGAAAGTGCCAAGCGACTACTTGAAAAATATAAATCTAGCATTCATGTCTGTTCCTTTTGTATAAGTGAGGCAGTCTGCAAGAATAAGGATTTGAGCAGGTAAACTGTTCTAAGCTAAAGGCATCATTAAAAAAAAAAAAATCTTTAAAATTTAAACAGGTGGAGGTCATCTTATACTGAGCTCCAGTTATAAATTTCAGAATGTCCCCAGATGTCTATTTTAAATCTATGGAAGTTATTTTTGTTTTTGAATTTTAAAAAAGTAACCAAGAGATAACATTTTAAACATGTTAAAAGTTTTTCCTGATATGTATATCTTATGACTTTAAAAACTTTATTCCAAACACATTTTTATTCGTTCCTACTTTGTTTTTCTTCCATAATTCTAGACTTCAAAGACTTCCTTTCAGCATAATTTTTATTCCAGAGAAGACATCTTAAAAATTTGAAATGCAGAATACCTCGTTGACACTAGGTAAAAATCATTGTAAAGATGGGAGCAAAAAATGACACAGACACTGCTTTTTAAGTTATCAAACAAGATACTGGAAAAACTTTTCTAGAGAAAAATAACCCAATAACTACAAATACTATGACTATTCATTATCAATTGAGCAAAGGAAGACGCAAATATACAGTATGAAACCAGGTGACAGAACAATTTACGCAAAACATCTTGCTTCTAAAGTGAATTTATGTAAGAAAAGGGGAACATGAGACAAACAAAAGAAATAACAATACCTGTCCTGTCTTCATCAGGCAGTGACTATAATAAGATGACATACAACACAAATAAATTTTGCTCCTGTATCCTTCCCCTTCCCAACAGCAAAGAACAAACCCAATCCCTTGACACAGTATCTTGTTCACCTGTGACTTTATTACTTTTCCAGAAATTTGTAAAACTCTCACTTGTGTCCTGCTGGCAGTAATTATAAAAATTCATCTGTCTATGTACCTAGTTTACAAACAGAACGCCATTATAAACCCTACAAGAAAAGAACTGTAATGTTTTGAAAATTTAAAGAAAAACTCTGAAGACTAGAAATTTCTGTAGCTATAACATTCTATAACTGTAACCGTAATTGTAGAGAACATTTTTGTACATAATTCTCTTAGAAAACCAATGTCTGGTATCCTAAAGGAGAAAATCTGGACATGAGACACAAATTCCCAACTACAATCCCCTCTGCTCCCCATAGGGGAGAAAAAAGAAAGTCGGGGGAAGGGGTGTGTCATTAAAAAAATAAAAAAAAGGGAACGAAAAAATAACCCAAACCCAAACTACTTTTGGTATAATAACTAAATCAAATACACTACCAGTACTACAACATGCTACACATAGACTAACCTACAACCAGCCCTCATCACTAACTACTACAACTACTATTACTACCATGCTGCTACATGCACACCAACTGTTAGGTCCAGTACATTGTAATTGTAGTACGTACAAAGAGGCCTGACAATCTTGGAGAAATATTCCTATATATTTAGCAAGGTCCTCCGAGTGGTTTAATATGGGACTGAATGTTTTAGTAGAGGAATGACAGGGATCAGTAACTGAGGGTAAATTTCCCCATGCTCAGAAGCAAAAGGAGGATTATTCTTGTAAATGTTTACACGATGGGTTTGTATATGAAAAGTTTGATAATATTTTTAATACTGCCTGTTGATGCGAGACATTTATCTACCACAGAAAACAATTCCGGAGTAAAAAGAGGGCTGTATTTATTCGCCAATACCAATGAGAAATTATTTGCCTTGAAATTGTTTATTCGCTTCAATGAGAAAACATTTGTCGTGACAAGAAGCTCTGTCATTGGTACAATCTTTGTCAAGCCCCAGAGGTGAACTACAAAACTGTGTCTTTACCAAAATTTCCATTCGGCTTGGAAATCTTGGGACATATTTTCCTTTGCACCTGTGAGGAAAATTTGGAGGAAAAAAGTCCTCTCAGTGGTACTGGTGAACAAAAACTTTCCTTTAAAAATGTGAATGACTAATTAGCTTTGTGACAACTGTTACAATATCATGGTCCTGTAAACAGCACTGCCTAGAATAAAGTCACAGCACTTCCAAGTAAAAGTCGCACAAGGATAAATATACATCAGTCCCCTTTGAATCGGGGCAAGTAAAATTGTGACATTAATAGGGACTTGTACATTCGTATATAAAACCCAGGTCAGTATCTACATCATATCTAAGAGTTAAAGTTCATTTTTCTCAAATTCAAAACACATTGACATACACATACTATTAATTTAGATTTTCACAGATGCTAATCAGTGAATATGAATACAAATGAAAAAATCTCAACATTTTGAGCACATCTTTCAAACGTAAAGGGCCTGCAAGAACTTTTTCACAACCATGAACTAAATCAATAACAGTTGCGTAGCAAACTTGACAAAACATAAATGAAAAAAGGCTGCAGGTGACAGGCATCATTGAATGTATGCAAACTTTCAGCTCGCTTGTAAATCAAATCATTTCAAGTCAATGGACTCTACACTAAAGAGTTCGGAGCTATGTGGACGAACTTTCAATATGTACACGAGCCCCGACAAAACTATTAGGCCACTATCGTCATAAATTCATTCACACAGATAGGGAAAAGTTCGAAGAAGCCCAAACTTAACAATACAGGTGACAGCAGAGGATGAGACAGAAGAAGAGAAAAAGACTGGGAAAGAAGCTGAAAATATTCCTGAGAAAAAGGAGAAGAGGAAAAGAAAGTAAAAATTTTTTATAACATAACACACACAAAAATAGAAATAAAATGAAATCAAACACACAGATTTTTGTTACTCTGAACGAAACCAGCAGAGGACAAAATGAAGAAAGCTGAATCCCGGAACTGTCTTCATAAATATTGGCATCAAGTACAACATATCACTCATCAAGCATAGCTTTCTTCATTAAAAAAGTGTTTAAATCTGAGTAAACAAGAAGACATTTTTTGTCAATGAAGGCTCACCCTGGAACTGAATTTATGACACGCATAACAAAACTGTCATTTGTATCAGGGACTATTTTCTCACTTTAAGCACACTACTAATTTTCTTAATCAACCTCGGTAACGCGATGATGAAATACCATCAGATCCAACGACTTGTATTTAAGTATAATAGCATTATTAGAGGCACAATTTATGCTCCCATTCATCTGTTCAAATCAATGTCTGCCTTGTCTTTGTACAACTGTGCCAGGCTCGCTTATTTAAGGCCCATGTGTCATTGCAATTCAGTTAACATATACAGAATGAAACTGAACATACATATCCAGAGAAGTTCTGCTTTTAAATAAGTCTGTCCTGCTCAAGATAGATTCTTCAGGCTTTCATTGTCCACTTCACCAACAGAATTGTATAGAAACAATTCAATAACTAGCTACATATGTCAAACAGAATAAGTGAGAGGTTTCTAACTTAAAATTGGACAACAGTAAAATTCTGATCAACTATTTACAACAGTATTATTACCATTCATTCACCAAAACAAAACTCAGCTTCTCCTACAGAATTCTCACTTGTGGATAAAGATTAAGCAATACGGCATTAATTGGGCACTTTGGTACTATATTTGGGAAATAAAAAATACCAATCATAAATCCCACGGTCATATCATATGCTGCTCAAAAGGTTTAAGACTGGTGAAATCTTTGCTGATCACAAAAGCCATTAACTGTCAAAATTGACGGTGGAGAGTTTTGATTTATGCACAACCATTATTAACACATTTGAGCTTTGCAAGGCAAACACTTGCACGCAGCAGTTTAAACAGCAGTCAACACCTCAGATCCCGACACCTAGCATGAGGGTTTACCTTAGTTCCCACTTTTCTTAAGACAAATTTGTACTTTTGGAGAAAAAAGATATTATCAAAGGTCCAGTAGACAGTGACCACATAATGACTTGACTGTAAAAAAAAAAAAAAAACCCCAAAAGAATGAGCAAATGATGAGCTCACTTAAAAATCAAACAGAAGAGATCAGAGAACCGTAAAAGGAGACATTCACGCAGCATGGCACGACAATGCGCAGCCTACTAACTTACATACCCTTTATGGTAAATCACATAATATAATCTGACTGCACACTCCAAAAAATAGGGAATTATGAAAAACTGAGTGGGATCTTTTGAAAGACGAAAAATTAGGACATTCTGATTTATTTAACAGAATACTTTACAGGTCTGCAGATGTCACTTTTGTCACTACTGCTGATTTTAAAGAAAGTGGAATTCATTTTGACTCTTTATCAAAGGTTGTTCCCTACTACTCTAATCTGGATAGGGTCCTATTTGCCTAACACATTCCGCTTGTTTTTTTACGTCCACAGCAGTGAAATCTTAAGTAAAGACTATTTATAGTACTCAAAAAGTCAAATATAGAAAAAGGAAATCGTGGGATAACATAGAGAAATGAAAAAGAAGGAAAGGGAGACGAGAGGTGGAAGTTTAAAAAGGGAAAAATGAAATGTAGTGGGGGGTGGGGGGGAGGAAGAGAGACAGAGAGAGAGAGAGAAAGAGAGAAAGAGAGACAAACAGACAGACAGACAGACAAACAGACAGAAAGAGAGAGAAGAGATAAGTGAGGAGATGAAAATCTTTATGCATTATAGCACCACCTGGAAATCAAGTAAAATTACATACGTGGTACATAGAGACACCCAACATCAGATATGTTTAGGATTATCTTGAGCTTTCAATGTCACAAATAAGAAGCAAGGATATTTACAAGAACACATTATCATTACCCAGCAATAAAATAAATCATTGTCCTTAAGCTAAAATTAAGGAAAAAAAAATCTACGGAAATCACTCATTTGGATTCCAAATAAGATAAAAATGTTTTTCTAGGAATTACTTTCTTCTTCTCCATCAAGCTTTAGCCATACAGATGAAAAAGACATTCCAGTGCCATTATCTTGCTGTGACTGTGACGCTGGGTGGCGCGGAGAGTGGCGAGGCGAGCGACGTGGGGAATGACGTGGCGAGCGGCGTACCTGAGACCTTGGGGAGCGGGGAGCATTCTTACGAGGAGATAGCATGCCATTCTTCGCCTTCTTCACTGGGTGTAGTGTCTGGGGATGGCCTGGGTTGGACGTGCTTGCTTGATCCATGGCAAACTGGACCCTGAGAGGCGTGTGACCAGCCAGGCTTTTTGGCTTTACCTGACAACACAGAAAACAGGTAACAGCAAAATTCATAGGCTATGTGTGAAACAAAGCAAACTGACTGAGATGGTATGGGCATATATAACAAGATCAACAGGACTCTACTGGGCACGGTACAAGGAGGGGCAAGGAAAGGCAGACAGAAAAAGAGATGGGAAGATAAACACAACGGAATAGACAGCTTTAAATTTAAGTGAAGCCCTTCAAAGGCTGAGAATAGAGAAGAATGGAGAAAAGCAGTTGCCTAGTCATCCTTGGTGCCCCAACTGTAATCTAGACTAGTAAGTAAGTGTGTTACACCAACATTAACACAGTTTAAATTTCGTAGCCTGGCAAAATCTGGCCGTAAGTGGGGCTGGCGGTATAATAATAATAAATTACATTTATTTAGCGCTCAACCCCGATTATAGTACACAGGCTCTGAGCGCTTTAAAATACAGTACAACGTACAGCAGTAACATAAAACATAGTGTTCTGACTAAAAGAAAATAACTCAAAATATCCATCTCATAATGAAGTTTAACGGCATTCTCCATCCTCAGAGTAGGATATATATGGAGTTGACACTGTGAAAAACGGATTTAAGCAACAACCTAACGAATTTATATCTTATGCTTGAGGCTGACCATGAATATTGTTATCCCTTCTGAAAGGTATACTGTTCAATTAAGTGTACAGCTGTTTAATAAAATCTTTCATTATGCTTTTTTCCTCCTTTTAATGGAAAAAGTACTCTTTGATACAGAACATCTGTTGACAATACGTCTTCATGGGTATTTTTTAAAAAGCAGATGAGGAGTGGTTTTGTTTTAAACCCCATCCGTCCGTACGCCCTGGGGTCATTTTGTACCCCTGGGGTTGTAAATCTTCACATTTAAGAATACTTCTAGTACGAAGATCTCTTTGAAACTTTCAGTATTTCTCAAAAAATCATTTTGACAGACTGCTATGCAAAGCGTACGGATCGGATTAATGAGTAAATTTTCTCTTTGGAAAGTGGTGGCACAGAGTTCCCCACGTTGTACAGATACGATAGTAAAACACCAGGTACGAATAGGGTTAAGCAAACTTCATTGCAGAATCCCGAAATTTCCACCCAAGTATTGGAATTGCTTTCTATCTAATAAAGAGCATCACACACACACACAAGTACACTTACACTTTCTTCTGGATCTCGACTCTTGGATGCAGATGGACTGCTCGGCATTGAGTCTGCGGTGTTGGTGGACTCTTGCAGAGGTGACTTCAGTGGAGACTTGAGATGATCCCCGGCCTTCAGAAACTTCTCGGACTCCGGCGTTGTCACAGCATTGATGGTTTCCATCAGCGAGTCACTCAGTTCGATGCGCTGCCTCTTAGATGGAGACTGGAAAGATGGTGAGGAAGCTGAACCAAGGGCTGACAATTTCTTCTTTTTGGACGACTGTTGATGACGGTCTTGGAATTGGAATTTATGATGGGCTTCGCTATTCAGAGCTTCCGTATCATTGGAAATACTGTCAGAATCCGGCGAATTTTCACCCTGGTCAGAGGACGACTCAGATGCTGCTCCCTTCACTTCCATGACTGTGATATTTCCTTCAGAGCCATAGGCCTCAGACTCTGGATCTGAATCATCTTGGGGGGAGTTTGAGGAAAATGAGGCCCTCTCACTTCTGGAGGTGGACCGTTCTCTGGCAAAGCTGGCAATTTCTCTATACTGCCGAGCTTTTTCCTCGTTTTTAGCAAATATAGTAGGAATGCGAACAGGAGACGAAGCCCTTCTGTGTCTGGCCGCCTTGCGGGTGCTAGAAGACTGGGGCTGTGGCTGGGAGAAATGTTTGACACTTTCAGCCACAGAGCCTGCTTTGCGCTCTGAAATGTCCAAAATGCTGTCATGCTTCTGAAGAGCTATCTTAGCCCTCTTGATCCTCATTGGGCCATGTTCAGCTAGGGACTTGTCCAAAATGCCACTCAAGGTCATAGATTTGTCGCTTTCACTTAGTTTTCCGTGTCTGGATGTCAAGGGTCTTTTGAACTCTGCCACTGAATCATCAGTGGCACTGGCACCCTCTGATTGTTCATCACTGCTATTAGCTTGAACTGTTGGAACATTGCCGTTTTCACAAGTGGCGGCATCAGTAATGTCGTTTTTAACCTCGTCTCCTTTCCCCACCACATCATCCTGCTGACAGTCATCCTGCATAACTTCATCACCGCTTTTTTGCTCAAGCACACTAACCTCCATCTTTGATGAATACTCTGAAACTTTGTGGCCAATTTCAGTAGGCTCTGATTGCTCCTCTACCTGCAACTCAAGCTGGGATTCATCAGCAAAAACGTGACTGTCGAGGGACAATCCATCCCAGTCAGAAGAGATCTGACTCATGTTTGACGCGCTACTGCTTCTGTTGGCAGTGTCTTGACTGACATCAGACCTGCTGCTCCTTGTGCTGTGACGGAATGACGAGCTGAGACTTCGCCGCTTCTCGTAGAAGCTAGCACGGAGTGTATTCTTCATCTCCTCTCTGTGGGCCGAGCGTTTGGGAGATCTTACTGGTACAGCAACATCCGTAGACAAAGGTGCCAAGTCAGCTTGTGGGGCCATGAAACCGGCCCTGGCCAACAATTTGTGGGTGTCCCGACTGATCTGTAAATAAGGTTTATAGTTAAACTTTTTACCTGCAGGAGACAACGCGTGCAGACTATTTGCTCGAACTGGGGTTGCAACTCTTGGAGCAGTTTGTAGATCTTCAGCAGACACCGATTTCTTCCGATGGACATTTATCTTATCAGGAATGTTGGCCAGAGATTTGCATTCACTTAAGTTCTCCTCATCCCCTTTGAGCTGATCGATTGCTGGTACAGACGATGCTGATGATGATTCTTCGGAACCATAGTTGTCAGAAAGTAGCCTCATTCCTGGTCCACTCTTATCAGTTTGTCTTTTATGAGGTCGCAGCACAACGTAATCTCCCTCCACGTTCTGATGTCGTTTTTCCTCTTCCAGTGCACTTTGAACACCTGTAAGGGTCACGTAGACATCATCTGGTTGGCTCTCATTGAACCGGGTGGCCCTCTTGAGAGAAGGGTGGCCATGGCTGGATCCAGCTGTTAAAGCCATTGGTTTACAAAAATTGGCCCCGTCGAGTGAACTTTGACTCCTCTCAGAGCCCTCACCCTTGACTGCAGATGGGGCCAGTCCAGGATCGGACACAGAACTAACAATGGACGAACCAGAGGTCGAGCGAACTCCAAGAGCCGAATACCTGCCCGACTCAGTCCTCCTCATGACAGTGCCCCCGGAGATTGTGGAAAACCCAGCCAAGGATTCCTCGTCTGACTCAATATTAACTTCCATGTCCTCATTCCCGTCCCGGATGATTTGAACTTTTTCCTCCTCTGCAGGACCATCACCAAACCCAACAGGTGGGGGTATTATTATATCTAATAAATTGGTGTCCATATTAGAGGGCCCACTCTTATTTAAATCATTCAGACCATTCAGTTCTACGTCTTCTGTGGATTTTGAATTTTTCCCTTTGCCCTTTTTATTCATCCCTAGATCGTACTCATCGCGTCTGCTTCTCCTCAGCTCAGTGTCAGCTTGTATGTCAATCGCGTCGGGAACCACAGGAACAATCACGGGGCACGGTTCTCCAATGCTAACTCTGCCCACCATTTTCCTGTGCTTCAAGAGGTCAGTCTTAAGTCCACTGCTCCCTGCACCGCTCATCAGACCTCTTCTGGCACTCTGTCTTTCCAAGGGAATCGAATGACCAGTTGATCTTCTTGTTACCCCAGCCTCACTTGCACCACTAATAGTGTGAGTACCGTTTGACTCTCGCAGGTCCGAGTCTGAAGAACTTTTGCCTGCAGCAAGAGCTTCCTCACGGAGAGACGGAGAGGACACACTGTGCGTGATTCCTACGTCTCGATCTGCTGGCTTCGAGGTTCCACTCAATGAAAGACGTGCCCCAAGACTGTCATGGCTCTCCTGAGAAGAAACGGATAAAAAAAAGATGATGTATTTGTCATACTACAACATTCATTATACAACAGCACATTTACATGTACATTCAAGAACATAATGACAAATATGCACTTTCAATGCAAAGCATAACCTGTCAATCATTCATTTTAAAACCTTATCACTGGTCATTTTACTAAAGAAAGAGTTGTTCACCTTTATCGTAATTCAAAGCGGTAAGATAGAGAAAAAAAGACACCCTTGCTTCTGTACGTGAAATGGCCAATGAAATAGCAAGATGACAAAAATGGGAGGGAATATGAAAGCAGCGGCCATCTCTAAATGAGTGAAAGTTCACGTCTCACAGAGCATGGCCAAAGAAACATCAAATCAGATTTCACTCTTACTACACATGTAAATGTAATCACCAGCAGTGATTAAAAAAACTGAGACTTTTGACAATTCATTGTCAATTGTGCTACAGCCTCTTGTATGCGCATTTCATAAGCAGAGAAAGTAGAAAATAGAACAACTTTTAAAAACTACTTTCTTTGTTCATTTACTTAATATTGAAAGCTGTTAATCAAACTCAAATGACAATAAAAATGCCTATCATCGCCCAGGTACTGCCCTCCCTACTTTATCCCAGCAGATGGAATATTCATGAAACTGCTTTCAAACTGTTTACAAAACTGAAAACAGATAACAAACTTGGGAACTTAGAATTCAAAATGTAAGTACAAATTTAAAGTAGAATCCATGGTAAAAAAAACAACACTGCTGCATCTGAATGTTTAAAACACTGTAAGTCATTCAAACTCACTTTCTCAGATGGAAAATATTGCTGAAGTATTTCAATATCTAAATCCCAATACAAACATGAAAAATAAAACTCTTTCACTTGGAAAGAAATAAAACATTGGTGAGGAATACTATTCAGATACAATGCTGAAAACTCACTGTCAGGCAAAAGAAAAGAAACTGTCGCTGAAGGATGTTGATGTTTAAATTCCAATGAAAATAAAACTTACTTTCTCAGATCGGCCACCCAAACGGCCGAAAAAACCTCTCTTGCCCTTGGGTGTCGGGGACAGACCTCTGCTTTCAACTAGTTGCCTGGAAGCAAAATCAGGAAAAAATATACCATCAGAAGCTAAAGAAATACAGGAATGTCACTGACATTTTGTAAAAATAACTGAAAATTTAAACCGAGTCGCATTTTTATCATCTAAAAAAAAAGGACAATTCACAGAGAACTCATATGCGGTTAAACAAATATAAGTGCTCAGAATGATAAGAGTTCTTTCCAGTGAAATAGGAAATAAAGGACAAAAAAAAATAACTATGACATCTCTGTAAATACAATAGCTTTGTGCAGAGTGGACTACAGAATTGGTGTGATTCTTGCAACAAGTCACACTTTATCAAAATAAGGCAACACTCCAGAGATCTCCCTACCCATCCAAGCAAAAAGCTTTCCATAGAAGTCATAGTGGGTGGTCAGAACATAACCAGGACACAATCTATTCTTTTTTCAATTTTGCTATTTGCTTTTGTTTTTGCCAAGGAATGAAAGTAACCGGAAAGAGTGTATAACATTTAGTAGTAGTAGTAGTAGTATAAGGTTTTACGGCGCTCGCAACTGCTAAGGTCATATGAGCACGCGTGTATAGCATTTTGGCCAGAGTGAAAACTACAAAATGGTGATATGACAAAAAGAAAAAGAAACAAAAAAAAATTAATAATTTTTTATAACACTGAAACCACTTTTGCTATTGAATCAGTTTAATGCAATACTAGAGAATAGTTTTGATTTTTTAGCAGTCTCATGTTCTCTCAACACAAGTAGGGCATCTTGGAGATAATTGTACAGTGTACAGCTTGTGAGATTTGCAAAAGGAAAAATTTAAGTAATAGATACCAACCCTTTCAACCTTTTACTGCTTGCAGGAGAGCTGAAGAGATTAATTTTTTTACGGGAGGCCTTTGATCCACTGACAGGTGTGGTCGAGTTCAGATATGGTGCACGAGAAACATCAAGAAAACTGCTCTCTGTTGGAAGAAAAAAACCCAGCCCAATTAGCTCAATAATAAAAAGTCTATCAAGGAAGATCACAAAGGCATAAATCAAGACCACCATTGAGCCCAAAAGCATTAATGATTATTGGTAATGCAACTTCAAAATTTACTTCACAAGGCCTAGTCTTTTAGTTTCTCTGTGAGGAAAACATAAATTTCAAAATTCAAGAAATTTTTAAAAAAGGGTTTCCTCAGACATGTATCTAGTTACACTACTGCTGCAAAATTTGGAGAACTCTTATGGAGAATTTAAAAAATGACAGAGGTAAAACAAAAAAACAAAAACTCAATGTAAATCTATACACAATACCATCAAGGGTTGGTGGTCGTTTCACTGCGGACGCTGGTGTAAAAGGTGTAGACGCAAGGGCCGATCTTTGGGGCAGGTTTCCCAAAATATTTTTTCTGAAAAAAATAAAAAATATAAAAAAAAAGAATAGCTTTGTGGAAAACCTGATGGGGTGGGGGAGAAGAGGTTATCAGGAACAATGGAATGCTTCACATTTTGGTGAAAGAGAATAACAACTAAATAATTTGCTTTTCAGCAACTGGGTATCTTACTTTTTGGCAGCAATAAAATGAACAATTGAATAACTTAATTTTTGGTAGTATTGAAATTAACAATTGAATAACTTACTTTTTGGCAGTATTGAAAGGAACAAGTGAATAACTTACTTTTTGGTGGCAGAGAAAGGAACAGTATCCCCTGAAGCACGCCTTTTCCTGATGTGAGGAGTTGTCAAATTGGCAGAAGATTCTTCCAGCATCCGGCTGGCATCCATGGATGTGTTTGAGGCTAGAGACATCTCCCCGTGGAAGGTACTGGCGGAGGACATGTTGATGCTCTTCCCATCCGTGCTCCTCCGAAACTTGTTAGCAATTGAGTTGACCAGACCTGTGAGGGAGCAGATAACTAATGAATCGCATACATACACCCACAGAACTTTAAAAAACACACTCC
The DNA here is from genome assembly GCF_000002075.1 of Aplysia californica. NCBI lineage: Eukaryota > Metazoa > Mollusca > Gastropoda > Aplysiida > Aplysiidae > Aplysia > Aplysia californica. Next base: position 948,296 of record NW_004797372.1, read on the forward strand.
TGGAAAAGAGCGTGTCATGAATTTCACACACCTACAGAACTTTTCAAACCTTACTTCTGCAAAAGAGCATAATCTAATGAATCACATACAGCGATAGAATTTTTTGAAACCTATTCCCACAAAAGAGTATTCTGATGAATAATATACACTGAGGTAAAAGGAGGATGAAGACAGTGGACAAGGCATTCATTGAGGAGAATTGTATAAACAGGACAAAGGCCAACGAATAGATACTTCCATGTATTTTTTTGGTTGTGACAAAAAAAAAAACTTTAAAAGAGAAGTACACCTGCCACACTTAATCAATGGGATCGGTACTTGATGTAAACAAATAGGATCAACAACAAATCGCCAAGGTGGCTGGAAAGCTGACTTAGAAATTTTCCTGGGGTATCCATAAATTAAAATATCCATGCATACGCCCTGTGTTAGACACCCCTGGAAAATGAGTGTGTGTTCATTATCATTATTTGTTTCAAAATCCTGAAGTATCACGTCAAGCACTCCTAGTCCAAGTGTCTAGAGCCAGCCTCCCCACACCAATAAGTCCCAAAAGGCACTTCAGCTTCAATCAGCGTGAATGAACTTTAAATGACTCCGCGCAAGTCACACGCCGAAGTCATGTCGCGTAATGTAAATGCGCACTTGAAACAGTTTTACTGACGGGTCTTGATGACTGGTCCGACTAACCAGAGCTCGGAGAAAACTTATTTTTAAAATAACAGCAGAACTACGAATATAAATTAATCATTTCTATGTCGCAATTGAAACAGTTGTCATGCCATCATCAGAGAATTCTGAGTGGTTTTAAAGTTTTAGTAAGAGTTTTACGGCACTTGCAACACAATAAGGTCATATAAGTGCCGAAGATTAGAGGTGTTACAAGAGAGTAACAAACATAAAAAAAGGAGGGGGAGATAAGGATGATAGATGTTTGATTGGAAAGAACGAGCAAACCACACCTGAGCACCCGTCAACCACCCATATTTCTGAGAGGAGACAAAAATGTGCAAGCAAAAGTTCCAACACAACTTGGGGCCAGTCAACTACTAAATCCGGCATCGATATTTTGGAAAATAGTGCCCTGAGTTCCTGCTGACAAAAATAAAACGGGTGCCTCCTGCAACAGAGAAGAAGGCAGAGTAAGTTTTTTGAAAAATCTGGCGCAACAGACGGAACAAGAAAAACAAAACAAAACGGGATATAGATCTATGTGATTGAAATCGGGAAAATTGAGATACTTCAGATTTGGGGGGAAAAAATCGGGATATCCTGATTAAATCGGGATGAGTAGCAGGTTTGGAGAAGCACGCCAACATAGAAATGGTCATTCGGTGCTAAAAACTGATACACAGAAAACAGAATTAGCAGAGGAAAAATAGAGAACTACATCTTTACTCCTAGTGGGTGATTGACAATATAAACAAACATGATGTACATACCAGAGAGAGAACTACTTCGCCTTCTTTTCTTCTTGAGAGCAATGTCCTTGGACTCTTCGAGCATGTTGTCATCACTGGCATCCAGCTCATCGTCCGTGGGATAATATTCGGCCATCAGCTTCAGCTAGAGGGAGAGAAATCGTGTGTTCGTCATTATATGGTAAAACAGTGACAGTACACATAGCCCGGAAAGCTTTCTCTCACAGACAGAATTCAAAGAATAATTAATAAAAAGTCTACAGACACATCTATTCAACACTATCCTTTGCCAGTAGTTTTTGTATGTGAGAATGTGTGCTGGTCTGGGAATTGTATGTGTAAGTATTGTTAAATGGCCTCACAATGTTTTCTGTCTTTTGATTTGGCAGTCAAGTTGTGTGATAATTCTACATTGTACAGCCCTTGAAGCCTTCTAGGGATTAAGCACCACATAAATTGCATCATAAAGAGCTGACCCTTTTGCTTCAATGAACTTGATTTTGAAAGAAAATAGAACAACAAACAAGAAAGATATACTGCTTCTCTCAAAGGGTTATTTTGGAAACGTGATACAGTCATAATGATCACATTTCTCAGATCCCTCCATAGTATTCTCCATCTCGACTATGACCAGACCACACTCCACTACTTTCACAGAGAAAAAAATCCTAAAGCATATATTCCTTATGTCATCGCCTCAGAACTATTTTGTCCAAAGTGTACAAAAGTAAAGAAGCATTTTAGACCAAATCGTTCTGAGGAGACGATATGGCATCGGTAGTTTAGTGGTTACGCTACCTGACTCGTAATCTTGAAGTTGCGAGTTCTGGGGTTTGAGCCACAGGTCTGACATTGTGTCCTTCAGAAAGGCACTTTACACTAATTTTCCTCACTTCACCCAGGTAAGAATGGGTACCCAGCTATAGACAGCGAAAGATGTTGTCAGTATGATAATGTTTTAGCGCCTATAAATGACAGCTTGCATTGTTTGCTTCCCGGGAAGTTGAGATTGTTTCAGAATGCTATCAGGTCTGCTTTGGTAATAGTATAGATTGTAAAGCGCACAGAGTATGCTATTGAGCTGGAATTTGCGTTATACAAATGCTATCTATTACCATTATTATTACAAAGAGCTCAGAGCTGACAAAACATTTTTACAACTGCCCAATCCTTTCACCAAAGTGAATTTAAAGTATTCCAACAATCAAAGCCAGAACAACTTGTGATAAATGCATGTCTGCTTGCTGTCAAGTAAAAGTCATCCCAGGCCATCCTTTCTTCAAAGCTGATACGAAACTGAAAAGCAACTAACCAGGTAACATAACCAGGCCATAGTCTGACTTACTGGTACTGATCAATCTATACAAAGATGTGCCAGACATTTAACTGGCAGAAGACCAGAGAAGGATCAACATTTCATATTTTCGTTAAGACTTTGAGAGTATTGTTCTTTGCATGAAAAAACCTTATAAAAAAACCAACTGGTCTCATTTATTTGTGTTTCCGACGTAATATATGAAACATAGAAACAAGGGTCTGTGGCGCAGTGGTTAAGCTCTACGGAACTGCATGCAGATGATGTGAATTCTTTTCCAACAGTTACATTTTTTTTGAGTATCTCAATCTGCTGGGAAATTGTATCCCATTGACCCAGCTTGCCTGTTAAATTATATAGGCCTATCATGTCGATTGGGGTGTAAAACAAAATCACTAACAGAAAAGATCATTTCAGAAATTTTATTAGTTTGACCGTAACCCACTGAAAAAGAATAGAGGCTATGTAGCAAAAGGAATTGTGACAGACAGAAATAGGAGGGCGAAGATGAAAGATTAAATTAGTAAAAAGTCTATCTTATACATCTGACATGTAGTTACCTGGTTTTGAAAACCAACTTCAACCATTCCAACTTGATCACAGTTACGGATGAGCAATTCTACTATGCATGTTTTGATGTTCAGTAGCTTTTCTTCAGCAGCATTCATTTTTTGCATCTGGCCACCCTGGAACAGACAGGGAATAGAAGAGTAGTGTAGAAATTTTAATAGTGATTTACTCATACTTTTTGTTGTGAATGCAACATGAACATACAAGTCAATCATCTTAATTATGCAGCCAGGCAGTAGGGACGGGCAGGTACTGGTACCCAGTACCGGAACTCCTGGTTCTACCGGAGGTGTCAGTACCAGCACCAGGCCTCCAGTACTGACTGTGGGAAGGAGCCAACACCAACGTTTTTTTTTTTACTGAGCCACGTGAATGGTGCAGTGTGTAGGCCTAGGACTAGCAGCTGTGACATCAAAGATGCAAAACGCAGCTGGTGACCATGATACATGACTTCAGATTCAAAATGACTACTCTTGCTTAAATTTAAAAGTGGCATTAAATCAGGTTCCATGTGAGCCACTTTGCTCATTTTCATACGCTGATTCTGAAAATGAAATAAATTTTTAGCGGTGATAATAATTTTAATAATTTTGCATGCAAAGTTTAATCCTGCGAGGTGGCAAACCGTAAAGGTATTTTGCGTTACAGTTCGCCTCTCCAATTCTGACTTGAGTGTGTGTGTGTGTGGAGATGCAGGCCGCGCTGACCGTGGCATTAGGCACAAGACGCGAAGTCTGTGACGTCACCTCCTGGGGCCACTCCCAGTACCGGTAACAGCGGTTCTCGGCACAAGTACCGACACTGGGTTTTGCCGATACTGCCCAGCACTAGCAGTCAGGCCTAGGACTCTCCTGGGCTGTTAAGTATGCGTATTTGAATAAAGTTAAAAAAGAAAAATATATCAACATGGTAACAATAAGATCATTTTACTAAGAAAGTGGAAGAAAGACAGAAACAAGAGCGGGGAAGAAATGAAGCAGAGCCTACCTGTGTCACCATTCAACCACATGCATCTTGGGCGATTACTGAAGATTGTAAACCAACCAAGTAGTCAAGAGAAAAAAAGCAGTACGCTTAATGTGTTGTTGGTGGCCATGCCATAGGCGGAACTATACTGATTACAATCACACATACTTACTTTGTTGCCGTGCATTAAATTAGGCGCCATCACCACAGCTAAATTATTAGCGGTCATTTTGTTTTTCTCTGCATTTGCTGCCACACGGCTCAGCATGTGTAAAAGATGGCGGAGAGCCCCAATGTTCTCTGTTGGAAGTAGCAGGCAAAGGCGCAGTAGTGCTCTTTTCTGAAAATCATTGAAAGCAAAGGTCACAATTTAAAATGCAAAGTACCATAACACACTGCAACCTGAAAGCAAAGTCACTGGATTTTTCTTCTTTTTTTTTGTTGAGTTTATCAACATCAATCTATTAATTTACAGTCATCACTAGCTTGCACAGCAGGCAGCACATTTTGGTAGAAAAGCAATTCTGAAAAGAAGGATGGGCAGCTCATCACAAAATTGAACAACAACCATGTGTTTCATAGATTATTGCTGCCTTATGAAACATCAAATTTTGACAAGAGTGATTTTATAAATTGAAAGGAAAGATTCATCATGTATATTTTAAAAAAATCAAACAAAAAACTATAAACAATGGTTTGTATTAACCAATACCACCATTAATTCTAATAATTTTTTAATAGCAAACTGGCACTGATGCGGTGATTTCGACTTAAGTAAAAAATGGCAATGTAAGGATTAAATCAAGAAGGCTCTTTCAGTATAATATTGGTACACAGTTATAAAATAGCATCATAATTATATATGGAAGAAATTAACTTACTGGATCCTTGTCCGGGGGCAGCTGGTAACACTTGACAAAAACATCTGTCAGGTGTGAGACAAACAAAGGCTCTGGCAACTCTCGGAAGAATTGCTTGATCAGCACAGCAACATCAAATATGTTCGCATCGGCAAAAGGCCTGCCATCTTCAATAGCTACCTGCAAGAACACATCAGATGTAATTAGTGTAATGTCCCTTACTCAGAACTATTATAAGTCAATTTAAACATCTCTATACTATCATATGATTATCTTTTAGTTTTAGTAGAGGTTTTACAGCGCTCCCAACTGCATAAAGGTCATATGAGCGCCAGAAGACTAGAGGTGTTACAAGAGAGTAACAAACATAAAAAAAAGGGGAGATAAGGACGATAGATGTTTGATAGGAAAGAAGGAGCAAACCACACCAGAGCACCCGCCAACCACCCACACGATTATCTTTGTCGTGTGTTTCTGTTCTGCACCTAAATACAATTTTTAAATACAGAAATTTATTAATAATCAAAGAAGAATAAGTCTATTAGAGAAAAGACAAAATGGAACCATGCTGAACTTCATAGGAGGGTTTGCTAAATTTAGTGGTTAGAGTAGAAAAGAAAGAAGAACAAAAGCACAGATGAATTCACAAAATGTTCATCTGAGCGTTCATTTTCATGTGGATCATTTCATCTTTAAAATAAAAGAGTTGCATCCTCAATTTCGAATTAGTTACAGTAATGAAAAACATAATAATTGTGAACAATAATAATAACAGTCACTGAGTCCTAGTACATACAATGCAAGACTAAAAAAAGACTGAAAGCAACAAAGGGAGAGTAAAGAAGTAGACACCATCCAATCACCAATAACCTCCCAGCTTCAGTGATGTAGCGCTCCCAAAAAAGTGACATGAAATTTATGCCGATACTACAATAAAAATCATACATTGCCAGAATGTGATCATTTTTGGAAATCTACACATTAGAGAGGGCTGAAAGAGATTTTTAAAATTATTCCAAACAAAAGACTTACCTTCAGCTCTTTCTGTCTGCTAACTGCACCAGATTTGCGAAAGATACCTTCACTGTCCAAATTTGCATCAATAATTTTTGCAGCATCTATTAAAAACCTGTAAATGAAATGAAATGAAAACCAAAAACCAATGGAGAAGGCATCATTCATAATTGAAATGTGTATTAAAAAAAACAAACTGCTATAAACCACAACCAAAAAGCCCTGAAACATTTTTGAGACTGCAGTCTAAGTCTTGATAATACAACAACAACAACAAAATAACGTGAAGGTCAAACTCTTAATATATATTTTATATACCCAAGCATGCCGCCAGTCAAGACAAAAGGCAACTAATTTCACAAAATAATAATAACATTTAGATTGCTTATTTTCTACGAAGAGGCATTCGGACTCGAGTCAGAATAGTCTGAATAGCCTTGCATGGCTATTCGGACTCAAAAACTCTTAACGATATCGATCCCATCATGACTTATTGATTGCTCGATGATTTTCCACACTGACTCTTCTGCTGTCATTTTAATATATTGAATTAAAATTTGATTTGCATTTTATTTGTCCTCAAGACATGACAATTTTAATGACTTTACTAACATTTTGAACTGATACCACGGCTTAATTCAGACGGTAGAAGGATTGTTGCTTGTTTAACACTATCAGAATATTAAAAAAGTGTTGTTTAGTCCTGATTTTATTTGAGCATCAGGTAAAGTATGCTGTTGGAAGAGCTTTTCCTTTAGATCACTGTTCCTTTAAATGACTGACTTTTGTTCCCTTTGGAAGGGTTTTAACTTTTCTCTTCTTAATTTCTAACTGGACTTCCAATTGATCAATGATTTTGTCTTTCTCATCAAATAAAGCGAGTTCAGACTACCTATTGATAATCCTTTTGTTGTTCTGAAACTTTCATTTTGATTTTTTTTTTTTTTTAAATTTTTTTTTTTACTGTTTTGATCTCAGACTGTGGTTTCCCTGTTTTCCTTTGTTGTGTAGTATTTCAGATTTTGCAATTGTTTTTTTCAGTTTTGACGTCACTAGACTAATACTTTTCTTAATTTGTGTTGAAAATTGTGGCCAGATCGTAGAAACCAAGGAAGGCCAAGTTCGAATTGCTTGTCCGCTTCACACCAGGTGTTTGCGCATGCTTATTGGAGTTTGAGTCCAAATAACCACGGGAGGCTTTTCAGACGAGTCCGAAAAGCCGCTGCCTATTTTCTAAGGCAAGTAAGCAAGCATATCTTTATTGACAACTGATTTTTGAAAGGAATGAGCAAAGTCATGCATTCTATTCACTTAAACATTGACACAAAGTTCATTGTACTTATTAAATTACTATTCTTCTTTTTGTGGTTCATCATAGCACATCTCACAAAAAAGTTCAAACACACACCATCTTTTCCAAACGTGATATTTTGCAGAGTTCGTTAACCAGACACTGTTCAGTAATTCAGTAAGACTTGAAAAAAAAAAGAATTTAACAACCAAGATGAAAACTTACTGTGGAACATATCCATATTCTGGAATGAAGCTACCTGGAATAACGCTCAAACTCTCTCCAAACACTTTATCTTTTGGCAGATCATCCTGTCCAGACCCATGAAGATTGAAAAAAGAAATAAAATTGATGAGACAATGAACATATATATATGAAAAATCTGGTCAGTTAAAGCTAGACCAAAAATGAGGAAGGACTTCTCTGTAATGAGCGACCACTCCAACAAACACTTGGCAACAAAGAAGGGAAATAGCCATGTATACACTTAGAAGTTCTAATCCTTGCTGACCATAGCCTTTTATAAAACCCTAACCCTCTATCTTAGCATCTAGGCTATTTTGCAGTGGTCGCTTGTTATGGAATTCCTCCTGGAAATGGTGTAAATAACATGTCACTTAAAATGATAGATTTTCTATCAAAATGAATGATTATGTCTTTAAATAATTGAACCTAGAAAATCTTAAATTGTAGCATCATGTTCAACACACAGTCTAAAAGAATTAATATTCGGATCCAAGTTCGAATAGATAACATAAAATCCGACTCGAGTTCGAATAGAACTGGCCATTTATATTTATAACCCATATATATATATATATTTATATATATAAAAAGAAAAGACTTCCGTAACGAGCGACCACCCCAAACTCTGCAATAAAGAAGGGACTTTTGCGTGGGCTGTGTAAAAGATAGGGTTTAGTATTTGGTTGGGCAATAAAGAAAATAGAAAGTAAACTGACATTGTGTTACTTTGTGTTCTCTTGTCTTCCTTTGTCTCTTCACCTACAATGTGTATTATTAGTGACATGTTAACATCTGAAAGCATACACAATAATTAAATATATAACATGATAATAAAAATCAGCGACGTGACCGTGATTCGACAAGCAAACGAATTAGTAGTCCAGTTTACTTTCTTTATTGCCCAACCAGGTACTTGTACCCTATCTTTTACATAATCTGCAGCCCACTCAGAAGTCCATTCTTCATTGCGTAGGTTGGGGTGGTCGCTCGTTACGGAAGTCCTTCCTTCAAATGACCACACTCATACTGAGTCTGAGGACAATCAAAGTCACGAGTCACTTAAGACTTTAAGGATACAGAAAAATACTATACTAGATCTAGAAGCGATTTTGTAGTTTTGTTCATTAAAGTCAGGAGTAGGGGGGTTTCAGGGGGCTTGCACCCCTGACCTAAAAAAAATATGAAGGTGGGGGGTTCAGGGGGGCGTGCTCCCCTGAATTTTATCCTAATTTGATGTCTTGCAGTTAGGTTGCATCCCTGCTCTTTGTGTAGCCTATTTCGAATAGTATTTGGTCATCATGACTTCTGGATTTCTTCTCTGGATGTAAACAAATGGATCATGGACTTTAACGAACGGTCACCTCTATTCTCACCCGGGGTGAGAATAGTGCAATGGCAGACAATGCCTACACACTACGCACATGATCATACTCAACTGAAACTAACTGAATGACTGAATTATTTAATTAAAATAAAAAATAATCTAGCACTAGATTCTAGATATATCTAGAATCTAGATCTAGATCTAGATATATCTAGATTCTAGATCTAGATATCTAGCAGTGAAGTGATGGTTGAGGCATCATCATGCAGTTCGTTGAGCACTCTTCTACCTAGATTAGATCTAGTTAGGCCTACTATGGGACTATGAAGGTTTGATATGATAATGTACAGGAGGCCCTTTTGACATGAATGAAGAATCGTCTGGAATGAGTAACGAGTGTCCAACAGCACACATATCTCCTGCCGTGAGCAACATTGCCTCTCCTTTGAGAGTGATGAACGAAAAATATTTTAGCGTTCCTGATTGTGATGTGCTTGGATTTGGATTATAAGGAGACGCCCAACAAATGAAAAGAAGCAGAGACTGGTCTCGAATCGAGGAGACTACGTTCACCTACCTGTGATACGCAACGAGACTGGTTCAGCTTCTTTAGTTTCTTGGGTTTCGGTAGCTTTAGTCCCAAAACTCTCAAATCTTGTATTACGATTGACTGGAGACGGTCAGTTCTGTCAATGTTGTTAACGAGTACACAACCATCCATGGCTATTGGACCTACAGAAAAACAAAATGAAGGATGGCGTCGTAGTTGCAGTTCACTTCATTCATCTCCTCCTGCTTCCCTGAAGGCCTGAGGGTGAAAAGGGTGTTTTCTCGAAGTGATTTGTTGTCGTCTAGGCTAGAGGCAAGGAAGGCTAGGCCTATCTTCACTCTTCACAATAACTTTTCTGCTCGTCTCTTCAAACAGTCCACATACGAATCTGATTGGCTGACCTTGGTGAAAGTTCATAATGCAGGAAGTAAACAGACATGGGTCACTTCCGGTGAAAACAAGAAGTAGACAACCCATCTCCGTGTTCGGCGAAGTTGTCTGATCGAAGAAGACTCTACAAGCTGTATAATACTTCTTATTGTAATTCCTGATTGTAGCCTTGATTAGTATGAATAGCAGTAGTCTATCTTAAAATACGTGATTGTTCCTTTCCTGGGCTCACAGCCATAACTGGATACTGAGGGTTTGATTTGAATGCTGCTCTTTTCGATGAAAGAGGTATGTGAATTGAATGCTAGCAGTCGACGAATATTATGTAGCAGAGACCTTCAATTTATTCACTGCTGTCAGGAATTCATTCATTGCGACAGTCTTTGGCATCATCATCATACATTGGCGTTGTAATTATAGTTTGTGGGTCGGAATTGTGATTATGATTCTAAAGGCTAGACATTTGTTTCAAATTCAATCTAAGTATGTCAGAGATTAGATTTTCTACGTGTTTTTGAATGTTTCCGACTTCACTACATCACGCGTGCAATATGATTAAGGTTTTAAAGATACAAGAGAGTAGTTTAGCTACCCGAGAGACTTACAAATTGATAATCATAATGGGACATTCAGTCCTATATGTCCCAATGCCCATTGCAAGTTAGGCCTGGGAGAGAAATTCGTGTAGTTTAAGCTGCAATTTTTGGCAGATTCTTTTCATGACTTTGATTGTTCATCCAGGACAGTCTGACAATACATGTATCATGCAAAAGTAAAAGCTTGCTGCTGCTGTGCATTAGTTTCTTTTAATGCTGTCTAACATTTATGTAGATCTAGATCTAGATCTAGATCTACTTAGTAAAAATGCATGTAGACCCACCTTATTTTCAACCGATCCAATTGTACTTTGTTACCTCTTTATTGTGTATAATGTCATTAATTTGTGCATCGTGCATGATAGTAAAATTCTGGGCATTTTATCGGTAGTTCCCACCCCGCAATTGTTATTCATTGGTTTGAGCCCCAAGAGAAGGGGGTTTGTGGGGGGCTTGCCCCCCTGACCTAATAAAAATATGGTTGAGGGGGGGGGGT
>NW_004797372.1:959483-961508 GCF_000002075.1 Aplysia californica
TCTCTCTCTCTCTCTCTCTCTCTGAGACACACACACCCTCAAATTTATGTGTATACACGCACACGCACACGTCCACACACAGATGCACACACACCCTCATTCATGTTTGTCTGCCGGTCTTTTTTTAGAAGCCATGCCCGTCTTTTTTTCCTCCTCCGACTTCCCTGTCTGTTACAAAACATACACCCGTCTTTCGCGTATTTGATCGACACCTCCCCAGTAAGCCAAGTGTCTGCAATCAAGTCGCCGATTCCCTTCGTTAAGTTCAGCGCAGGATAGAAAATCAAGACTGCACCGCTTAAATACAAATTTCCTAATAAGGGAGGCCGTTCTTTAAAAAAAAATTATCCGCTTTTCCTTTCAGCCTCATAAATCTTAGCTAGCATGTGTACCGCCTCTCTCTCTCTCTCTCTCTCTCTCTCTCTCTCTCTCTCTCTCTCTCTCTCTCTCTCTCTCTGTAGGCCTAATCTTGTATAAATAAATGTTCTGTCTCTTGGGCCTATAATTAATATTCTAATCATTTCAGTTACAATTACAGTGAGTTAAAGCAGGACCATGTAACAGTATGGGGTCTGGATAAGGCCTGGGGTTCCACTGATGTTACACATTACTGTATGGTGGTGTCAAACTCTTTCCTTCTTGAGTGTGGGTGATTCTACTTTTTTATTTCTATTTGACAGTGCATTATTATACTTGTAGCAAGAAGACTTGATGGGAGAAAGGAGACTTGAGTTGAGGTCATATATTACTCATTACTAAGATATTACATTGTCTTCTGCATCAGAAGAGTTGGCTTTTATACTGCCATGTATATAAGTTGGCATGCTCCATCATTCAGTGCTACAGCTGGTTCAGTGCCCTATAAAATTGAAGCTGTTGGTACTGTTGTCAGCTTAAATGGAATGACAGTGACCAATTCCAAAACGGGTTCTGTTCTTTGTCAGTAGGCGTTCTTGTGTGGTGAAAACTTAAACTCTTTCTGTGGCTTTTACACCCTTGATCTGTGTCTAGAAAAACAATCGAACAATGTTACTATTTATATGAAGTGTCCTTTCTTTGCTGCCTGTAAATTTAGGGGGTTGGAAATGAATCTTCTTTCTTACTTACTTACTTCCTTGCCTACCTCATCCTTCAAATAGTTTTATGACTCTCAGCTGAGACAACCTAGATGTATCTGAAATTAACCATTCTCAGAATTCTGTCTTCAACTGCCTAAGATTATGGTGCAAAGTTTCTCAGGGTGTTCTTATAAATCTTCTTTTGCCCGGTGTTCTGCTTGTCTTCTACTGTGGCGGCTGTCTAGTGTAGTTTTGTTTTTCCTACAATGTATTAATTTAATCAGTAGATCTGTTCCTCAGTTGACAGTGCAATTTACATCAGCCAGTAGTTCTCGAACAGAAAAAGTATGCATGTTTACCAGTGTTTGCCCTTTTCTTGTATAAATGAAAGAACATGAGAAATAAAGTCCTGTTTGAGTCTTCTCTATTCCATATATGCCATTTTACTCCAAAAGTCTTATTTCTTGAAAAAAGAAAGAAAGAAACGTTGGTAAATAGATTGTGTAGGCCTGGACCCAAATTTCACCCTTATCCCCCCCCCCACCCCTACCCCTCCCACTCAGCCTGCCCCCTTCCACATGGCTCCCCCTTTCTCCACCCACCCTCTCTCATCCTCCCTTTCCTGTCCATCTCTTCTGTGTGTGCATGTGTGTGTGCATGTGTGTGTGTGTGTGTGTGTGTGTGTGTGTGTGTGTGTGTGTGTGTGTGTGTGTGTGCGTGTTTACTAGGATCACATGTCTCAAAAGTAACAGGTGGCATGCTATTTTATAGTAATTTACCATTAATGTGTATTTTATATGCTTCAAAATTGCAACATTTGGCCGACTAGTCGCACAGTTTGAGAAATTTGCACATTTAGTTGATTCCTTATTCCTTGTCTGTCTGTTTTTGTGTCTGTCTGTCTGTCTGTGCCATGATCTCTCTTTGCCTCTCTCTCTCATTCCCACCTCTCTCTCTCTCTCTCTCT
>NW_004797372.1:965458-966646 GCF_000002075.1 Aplysia californica
ACACACACACACACACACACACACACACACACACACACACACACACACACAAACACATACCATTGAGTCATTGAGCGCCTCATTCTTCATTTCCCCAAAGCTTCAACTTCAACAGGAGACAAAGCATAATACTATAACAACAACCGCAAACGCTTCCACTCTTCACTACCCTCAAGGAGATTAAAAGTAGTTCTAAGCTCCTTCACTACCCTCCTCTGCTACTGCTCCTCATCACCATCTCGCTCATCGCTGGCCCCGCCGAGGGAGGGAAAATGGACGGACGGACTACTACCCGTACCAAAACTACATACTCGTGTACTCATTTCTACCGCACTTACTCATCAAAGGGCCGCTCGCCGACCGGTCAGTGATTGATCTCTTACAGCCGTGTTTACCCTGGAAATCCGGCCAAGCGGAGACCGCCTCTGCCCCGCGCCTTCTTAGAGGCGGTGTGAGTAGTAGTATTGCTGTGCGATTTTGTGGGAACGAAAGTTCATCGACTATTCGAAACGTGATGTCATTATTCGTGCTTTTCGAATTCCGTGTTTATTATAAATTAATTAATTATATGTCGCTGTTGCTGTTGTTGTTGTTGTTATTGTTATTCTTAATATTATTATTACTATCGTTATCATTATCGATGCATAATATAAGCCCATCAGCAAGGGAGCTTTTGCACCTGCCTGCTGTTATAATATTTCTTGCATGTGGTGCGGCTAATGAATATCAAATATCTGTAGTAATAGTGAAAAGATTTACTTCTTTGAGACATTAAATATGTAGATTTTCTTGCTGGCACCACTTATCGCTCTACCGTGTAAGCATCAAGTATTGCTGCATTAACCTCTATGATTCAGATGCTCTAATTTTACTGCTGTTTGAAGAAAATGTGACGAAAATCGTGTGTATCCGTTAAAATCACTTCGCCAGTTTATTGAATGGCTCTGCCACGCTTCGAATAACTGTGAGTAGCGCAAAAAATCGTGAATATAAAAGGGTCGAATAGACACTTCTCTAGAGAGTAGTCTTCTATTTCCCGCGCTAAGGCTGATTACAGGGAACTCATTTATTTCACGGTGTATATTTCTCACTCACATGTTTGCCTGGTCTAGCCTGAGGCACGTACCCCAACCGGTGTCTTCGGTGTAATAGTACTAATCAGGTTCCTTGTTGTGAATAATATATATA
>NW_004797372.1:967378-968567 GCF_000002075.1 Aplysia californica
TATGTTTGTGTGTATATGTATGTATGTATGTGTGTGAATGTGTGTGTATGTGTGTGTGTGTTTGTGTGTGTATAATATGAGTATAGTGTATGTATATGTGTGAATGTGCGTGTGTGTGTGTTTTTGCGTGTGTGTATAATATGTATGTGTGTGCATGTGTGTGTTTGTGTGTATGTATGTGTGTTTATGTATGCTCATTTATATGCGTGTGTATACATATGCGTGTGTACGTACATATGCATGCGTACAAATATACATGATACATAATACACTAATTAATACGACTGTACTTATGGTAAGGACACATCTGAGCGCAGTTCCGGATGACATGAGCATCGCTTAGTGGAGAGTGACGACCGAACCTCGGTGAGAACTTCCTCGTCCTGTGTTGAATCATGGACGTACACACAATTACGGTACAGCTGTTGCTTAATGACTTGCTGGATGGTGTCAGTTGTTAAACCAAGTGCACATTGCCCATTTAATACACCTGATTCATTTGATGCAGTTGGGACCGGCTAGGGTTTCCGCCCAGCCAGCGAAGGGAGCAAGGCTGATTTTTTTTTTTTTTACAGAGTTTGATCAAATCCTTCAAAAACAAATAATGTTTGATTATCAAATCCTTCAAAATAAAGCATGTTTTGATTTTGGAGAATTTGATCAAACTGTGCCAAAATGGCAGCTTTTTAAAAACCCTGACTTGCCCCGACTGTATCAAATGAATAAAATTATGTATTATGTACCAAATGTCTGTCTGTCTGTCTGTGTGTCTGTGTGTCTGTGTGTCTGTCTGTCTGTCTGTCTGTCTGTCTGTCTGTCTGTCTGTCTGTCTGTCTGTCTGTCTGTCTACTCGCCCGTCTGTCTTTTCGTTCGTTTGTTCGTTCGTTCGTCCGTCCGTCCGTCTGTCTTTTTGTTCGTTTGTTTATTCGTCCGTTCGTCCGTATGTCTTTTCGTTTGTTTGTTTGTTCGTTCGTTCGTTCGTTCGTCCGTCCGTCCGATCGTCCGTCCGTCCGATCGTCCGTCAGTCCGTCAAGTAGTAAGCCAACTAGGGTGAGGAAAATGACATGTGTTTGACGCCCTGGCTCTTCCAACTTCCCTGCTCTGCTCGTCTGTCTCAGCGGCCAGTGTCTTCCCAGACGGGTAAATTGTTGAATGTTGACCCCCCAGCCCCCAGCCCCTTATGTCACCC
>NW_004797372.1:969886-975319 GCF_000002075.1 Aplysia californica
CTCTCTCTCTCTCTCTCTCTCTCTCTCTCTGTATGCTTTCTTTTCTTTTTTTGTTCTGTCTGACTTAATCTTTATTTGCACATAATAGTGTCGATGTGGTTTTCTGTACTCCTGCAAATGTATCAATCAATATGATTGCAGCCATATAGAGCAGGGAAATCCATGACAGACATACAGGGACAACAGAGGGAGAGAAAAGAAAACAGTTCCCTTGCTCAAGGGGTGAATTTGAAGCCAACCAGGGCAGTGCTACTGACTAAAGTTGTCTTTAGGCCATTCCCAAAAGGGGATACAAACATGTTTTTATTCAAAGCAGAATTGTGAATGGGCTGATTTATCAATGCCATGCTCATATTGTGCCGGAACAACATAGGGGGGACTGCTTCTTTTTCTTTCCTCATCCTTACTACATGTATCGTAATTTTTTCCTCTACTTCTTTTGTATGTTTGTCATTCTCTTGCATTTCCGGGGACCTTGATAGTCGAAGCAGACTTTGTGCTGTTGAGGCTAGAGAGGTGAGCAGAGTATGCCTGATTCCCCGTTCGGACTTCTCTGTTGACATCCACCCCTTGGCGTTCATATGACCTGATGCAGTTGCGAGCGCCATGCAACTGTACTATTTTTTTTTAATGACCCTAGTTCGATTCCTGAGCTGCTTGGGTATTGCAATCCTCTCAGTCCGAGTTGTCCCTGACAGACAGGGTTGGAAGCCCGCTTCCTAAATGATCTTAACCGTGTCGATGTTAGTGTAAAACCACCTACATTATAATAAAATGAATATTTGTTCGCCTGGAATAACTCTGATTTGTTTGGATGTAGTTTCCTTTACTCAAACAAGCGTAGCAGTCGACACGATGACAGCCAATATAGAGCTTGGAAACGCAAGACAGACAGAAACAACAGAAGGAAAGAAAAGAAGAAAGTTTACTCCTTCTTTCCTATCAAACATCTAATAGATCTTCCTTATCTCGTCTCTTTTTGTGCGTGTGTCTCTTTTGTAACACCTCTATTCTTCCGCACGTATACATGTATTACCTTACTGTGTTTCAAGTGTCATAAAACTCTTACTAACACTAAACTAAAACTAGGTACTAGGGAAAGAAAAAAAGAAAGTTTGCTCCTTCTTTCCTATCAAACATCTAATAGATCTTCCCCATCTCTCCTCTTTTTGTGCGTGTGTCTCTTTTGTAACACCTCTATTCTTCCGCACGTATACATGTATTACCTTACTGTGTTTCAAGTGTCATAAAACTCTTACTAACACTAAACTAAAACTAGGTACTAGGGAAAGAAAAAAAGAAAGTTTGCTCCTTCTTTCCCATCAAACATCTAATAGATCTTCCTCATCTCTCCTCTTTTTGTGCGTGTGTCTCTTTTGTAACACCTCTATTCTTCCGCACTTTTACATGTATTACCTTACTGTGTTTCAAGTGCCATAAAACTCTTACTAACACTAATCTAAAACTAGGTACTAGGGAAAGAAAAGAAGGAAGTTTGCTCCTTCTTTCCTATCAAACATCTAATAGATCTCCCTTGTCTCTCCTCTTTTTGTGCTTGTTTCTCTCTTATAACTCCTCTATTCTTCCGCACTTACAATATGACCTTACTGTGTTTCGAGTGCCATAAATACTCTTACTAATACTAAACTAAAACTAGTTCCTGAGCAGATAGAACGGTGTAATTCTAGGGTAGCGAAATGATATAATGTCTACTCTGATGGTGGGATTTTCGATTCGCAACTCCCTTCATGAACCTTATTTGAAAGTGTCTGTGCATATTCAATGCCCCCGTCAGAACAATTGCCGATGACTGTGGTGTGGACTCTAGTTGTTGGGTGCTTCGCCGTTACGCGAAAAAGATCCGAGATCGATTCCCGTGAAGGAAGCATTTTGTGTCGAGTGTCTCCGTCTTTCAGCAGAGACGCGGTTTTAATAGCCGGATCTGTGGTTGACTAGAATCTAGTTCGTCTTGTAGTTCATTTGCCTAAATGACTAAATGGTATCTTTTTATGGGTGGGTGGCTGGAGGACACCACTGGTATGTCCTATTTCTTTACTTCTCCTCTGTTGTTTCGGTGTGTTTTGTTTTACTTCTTCTACTTCTTCCCTGCACTAGATACGGCCGTTATTGTGTCGATGTGCTTCTCTTTACTCAAATTCAAGCAAGGGATCTTTTTTCGAGTTCAACCGGATAATGGACCAAGACGTGAGTCCAAAAATCGATTCATGAGGAAATGGGTGCGCGCCCAGCGGTTACAGCTGTCAGACGGCGTCCGGCGGGAGCGCGTAGTGTAGAGTAGTAGTGGGGTCAACTCCACCCTCCCAACTCCCATCAGATCTGGTTGTCGTCTCTCTCTCTCTCTCTCCCCGCGCTGTCCCACAAGCCTGCGTTGTCCTCGTTACTCTGCCGCGACTCACTCTCTGACGCCGCTCTTGTTGTTTCGCTCACTGGCACAGGGACGCGACAGACGTGCTAACGGTGGTTTGTCTCGCTTGCGCGCGCGTGGGACTAGTCTTGATCTACTCACTCACTCACTGAGTGACTGAATGTGCGTGCTGTGTCGTACGCTCTGTGGAGGAAGAAGCAGTGGTGGTGTAGTGGTTGTGGTGGTGGTGGTGCATCATCGTCTAAGGAGGAAGTAATATACACGGAGGCTGAGGCTAAAAACAGCAACAGCTATGACGACGACGTCAAACACAACAATAATAACAATAATAGAAACAATAATGTGACAGCTGTGTAAGTGAATAAGAAGCGAAACATCGGGAGAAAAATAATGTGTTGATTAATACTGTGGAATGTAGAAAATTTCATTTATTCTGAAGAAAGACGTTGTTTTCTTTGTGAATCCACGCGTGGTTGTTGGTACAAACACAAACGGCGTATTTAGAGTGATGAGAAGGATTATACCGACAATAATCTCTATTTCAGTGCGGATATCTTAGTACAAGGATCAGATCTTCAAGAGGTATGGCCATTCTTTCCATGCATGATACTATGATGATTTCTGCCTCTTCCTATCGTTATACACATGTATTCACACTTTATTAAAAATCAGGTAAACAGGGGTAACTCAAACCCTATCCCTACCCTTTATTGCCCGAATCCAGTGTTGTTAGGGCTAGGGTTACGGTTAACCCTAACACTACCATGATACCCACACCTTATTATTCGACCTGAGCAAACGTGAATAAAACGTTGGGAAAAGGAAAATTGTCGATTTCTCTTAACCCTTGCCCTGCTATTGTCTCGACGTTGCGCGGGTGGTTGCGGGGTGCCCCTTGTTGGCCGAACTTCTGTTCTTTTCCATTGTTGTTTTTATCTCGTTAGCTTTTCCCTCGTACTAGATCTAGATTCCAAATGACTTATAATTTGTAGATACACGGGCTTCTCTTCACCCTAGCGGGCGGTTGGAGGGCGTCACTGGTAGACCCTACCTCTTTTTCTTCCCTTGTGTTGTTTATTTATGTCTATCTTTTCTATTGTCTTGCGCCTTGGCTTTCTAATAAGATAGCCCAGTCCTGCACTAAATGACCGTTTTCGAGTCTATGTGCTACACTGTACTCTAACAAACCAATTCTTCACTCAAAGTCTATCTCAGATTCAACGTTTTTTTGTCTTTTGTGTAGTTGCATTAAAGTCTTCTACTGCGCTTTTTCTACTTTTCTTTCGAGTTACCACTGTACCCCTGACAAAAAGTGGTGTTACTTTCACTTTTGAGAACGTACGTGTAGTTTGGGGAAAAGAAGGATTGTCCGCTTTTTGGAAAACCTAACCAAACCCAACCGAACCAAAACTACGAATAATTAAATTTCGGTACCAATTACGATACAATCCTTTAGAGTAGTCGCCAAGAAGTCGTTAGACTTTTATTTGACGTGCAGAGACGAAACTGGGCTTTTGTTCCATGGTAGTTATTGGACGATTTTGACCAAAGGGACACACAACACTCTAATTCTTCAGCTCATGACAGTCTGGTCTCATCTATTCCTGGTGTATGCCGCCGTTACGACTTACTATAAGCCATGGTATCATGGTGTTGAAATGGTGGTTTAATGTAAGCATCAGTGGACTTGTATCAAGCATACTATTCCCATGGGTGGTTGGAGGGGGCCACCGGTAGGTCATCATATTTCTTTTATTGTCTCTGTTAATATTATGCTCGGTCAGTCTGTCACCAATTCCCTGTACCTAATGACCGTTATCATGTTGATGTGATTCTCTTTTGAGTTAGCGGGTGGTTGGAGGGCACCACTGGCAGGTCCGACTTCTTTACTTTTTTTCTGTTGTTTTTGTCTGTCTGTCTTCCTTTTCCCATCACTTAATGAAATGGCCTTTATTTATTACGTCGATGCGCTTCTCTTTACTCAAACAAACAAATAAACTTACAAACAAACAAACAGACAAACAAACATCTTTGCGGTAAGGTTTAAAGATAAAAAAGTATTGTTCCAGTGGGAATTTTTTCATCGTGGTTTTACAAGAATGGTAAAAAAACCAACAGATGCTTAACCCAAACAAACGAGCTGATGTCGGTATCATTAGCCCATGGTGCAATCACGTGCATGCTGCGTGCTCACGTGCACACTCCTTGAGCATCAACGTCATCGGTTTAATGTTCAGGACATCAGGGAACGTTTCAAGCTCGATTTCCTTGTACTGGCGTGTGTTGTGTAGCTGTTAGGTGCTTGGCTGTCGCCGCACACAGTAGACACGAATTTGATCCCCGAGTGGTGTGAACATGTTTATCGAGCATCTCCGGTCTTTTTTCTGGGTGGTTTCCTTCTCACATCTTGGTTGGTCCTGACAGGCAGGGTCGGAAGCCTGCCTCCTAAGTGATCTAAAATGTGTCGGTGGGAACGTAAAAACGCATACACAGAAGCAAAAGAAACAAATAGATTCCTTTGTGATGGAGTTATTTTATCGTGCCTCCTTCCCCCCCCCCTCTTTCTTATGAGATGTTGCTCCCCACCCAGTCTGGTTTGATCCTGACCAGAGGTGGGTATAGAGGCCTGCTTCCTAAATGATCTAAATTTACGTCGATGGGGGCAAAAAACAGTAATAATCGAGTTACAATCAATCACCACATGAGAGCTGAGATTACTGGAGATCGAAACAGCCTGCACGACATGGTTGACGGAGTAATTCAAGCTAAGAACAGTGTGTTGCAGGTATGAAGGTAAACTTTATTGATTATAATATTCACAAGGGGCATTTGGGATGGACACATACCACTGGTGTTACCAGTGCATCAACATAGATAATAAATATAGTCGGCACCAACGGAGAAATACCTTGATTACGTTTCTGTTCAATGATACATACACCAATGCATGAACTCTCTCTCTCTCTCTCTCTCTCTCTCTCTCTCTCTCTCTCTCTCTCTCCTCCTCCTCATTTCACAAAGAATACAATAACATGCTTTCACGAACA
>NW_004797372.1:977769-979621 GCF_000002075.1 Aplysia californica
GGGGGGGGGGCGGTAGCCCCAGTAGGCAAGTTTGAAGCAGCATTTCCCTTGAATGATTTGAATAGTGTAGGCGTAGGTTAAACACTTACTAGAAATTACTTGAAAATGGGAACTTATCTTAGCATGCTTTATGAAAGAGTAATGAAATTAAAGTACATGTACCACAGCTCGATTCATTTCAGAGAACGTAATGAAAAATTATTGTAGCCGCATCTGAAAAGGTAGGTGGTAAAAGAAGCAGAGGTAGACTACAAATAACCTTTTTTGAGAACTTGTAACAAATGAGTGAAGGTAAAAACCCAGTATGTTGTAGCCAAGACTTTTGTTAGGGCATCTATTCAGAGAAATGAGTGGCTATGCTATTACTTTGATCGCTGATAACTGTTTTAGATCATCATCAGCAACAACAACGAACAACAAATAAAAACAACATCAACAACAACTACAACAACAACTACAAACAACAACAGCAAAACAGGAAGAGTAGCAGTTATGGAATTCCCGACAGGCGTGCCTGTTAAAAGAAATCACCGTAAGATAAAAAAAAATATGTGTCTGTGGCGTGTAACCCGCAAATAGAAACAGTTTAATCGGTTCCGAGCGTTAACGAAACCTGTCGTGCAGTCAGTAAAATTGTCTTCTTAGAACTGTTCACCACTACGAAAGGCTGCTGGAGTGACGAAATTTTTATTCGTGATTTTTTTTTTCTCCATATATGCACATGTATAGCGAGTTGTATCGCGTGTTCCCAGAAGACAGAGATTGCGTGTTGAAGGATTCGTTACGGCTGTCACTGACTCGCCATCTCCAGAGTGGGTTTTTTATATTTCGGCGGATATAATCATAAATAAACACTTCATGAGGGAAACTGCATGTGGTGTGTGACAAGGCTATTATTGCCTCAAACATGAGATGTTTGACTATTATAAATCCAGTGTCTTTTGTGAACAGGTTTGGCGCTTCACCGTTGCAGTTGCACACCGAAGACGTGAGTTCGATTTCCGTTTTGGAAGTTTTTGTTTGTTTGTTTGTTTGTTTGTTTGTTCGGTGTTTTCTTTTTGTTTATGTTTTTTAATTGAGTTATCTTCGTATTGTCTTCTGGGATGTTGAACCCCTCTCAGCCCAGTTTGCTACTGACCGGCAATATATATGGCCTTATTGTGTTGCAAGTGGCGTAAAACTTACTAAAACAAAAGGCAGGATCGAAGCAGTCCGCTTCTAAATGGTTTGAACGATGTCAATTTGGGTGTGGAGCATTCACAATTAATCTACATGATGTATTTTTTAAAAACAACTGTTTGTGATTGTCTTTCAGTAAGATCCTTTCATTATCGTTGTTATATAGTTCAGTAATTGGAGTGAAGAGATCTTCTTGTTTCATTAGTAGGGGCTGGTGATTGGAAGGCATAACTGGTAGGTTTAATTTTTTCCTTTCCTTCTTTTGTCTATGTCTGCCTTGCCTTAGGTCCTTGTTCTTTTCCGTTTCGTTCCTTCTTTTGTGATGTGTATGTCTGTCTTTCCCTTTACCGGATCAGCATGACAGTTATTGTGAAAATGCTCTTCTCTTTGTTCAAAGTCAAAGTCAAAGTCAAACGTGTTTTTTCTCTCTCTCTTATACGGACAAAGAAACTCGCGTTAATGCCCGTTTATGATAATGTTCGCAGCGACTCCCCGGGTGTTACAGCCTTGAGAACCCACAGCAGGACAGGACACAGCTGCCACCTATACCATGGGTGCTGCTGATTCTGTCTATAACTTGTCCTCTTTCGGTGTTATCTTTTGGGGTTGTTTAGCAAGGGCGGAGAGAGAGAGAGAGAGAGAGAGAGAGAGAGAGAGAGAGAGAGAGAGAGAG
>NW_004797372.1:979973-981371 GCF_000002075.1 Aplysia californica
GAGAGAGAGGGTGGGTGGGTTGGTGGGTAGGTGTTGCACTGTGACTCAGTCGATGAGGGACTTTATGTTTGCCAGTTCCCTGGAAAGTTCAACGTTCGAAACTTCAGCCGCACAAACTTCAACGTCAATGCTGTCACCGTTGTACAATTAAACTTTTTGTTTTGCTTTTGTTACAGTTGTCATGACAATGTATGACGGGTGGCCGGAGTCCTACTTTTTGTTTTTTCCTCTATTGTTTTTAGCCTCCTGTCGTACTTCTCCATTATCTGCACTATGACGTTTGTTGTGTCGATTTGCTTCTCTTTACTGAAACTCAAACTCATGACAAGGTTTTGAGGATGGACGTAGAGCGGCAATGGTAGGTCCTGCTTCTCTTTTCTTTCCTTCTGTTGTTTCTGTCTGTCCGTCTTACTGTCACCCCTAGCTGCACTAAAAGCCCATTGTTGTGTAGCTCTCTTTACTCAAAAAAGTTGTCCAATGTAGAATAACAATCTCTCACTTTATGAAATTCAAGACAAGATATCTAAATATAAATTTAATGAATTTCTTCAACCATTGATTGTTACTACTGTTATAAAAGATGGTGACGTTTGTCCGTGAGATCAGAATTGCAAACGTGTCTTTAACAAAACGTCTGTGACCATGAATAATACCAATTCAATACGTCATGTATTATGAGTAATTAATTATTTTGTATTATTTAGCTATTAGCTTTTGCCAGGCTGACAACGACCAAACAAAGAGCGCCAGGAGTTTATGCTGTCGCTGTCAGCACGTCACTTTACACTACGTCTCACGGCCTTCACATCATAGATGGCAGCTGGGCCTAGTATTATGAACGCACGTTCATACATAAGGACACTGCAATATTGTGCTCAAACGTTTTTTGCATTCAGCCGAAACTATTGGACAACGAGGGGGAAACAGGTTTTCTGTCATTTTTGTGTTCGGCTAATGTAAACAAAGCAGGAGAATGTGTTTTAGACATTACGGCCTAGTGGCGAGAGACAAAGTAAAACTGACGACTCTGTTTCAACGGTTTTGTTTCACATTGGCGTGACTGCATCCGTGTTTGAATATTTATATGTAGGCCTTCGTGTGCATAAAATGGATCGATTAAATGTGTGCAGAACAAAACGAAATATGTTCCGTATAATATTCACAAAGTAAGGAACAAAGCAAAGCAAATAATTTTATGTAACATTTAACAGGTGTGGAACAAAGCAAAGCAAATAATTTTATGTAATATTCAACAGATGTTGAACAAAGCAAAACATAATTTTTATGCAATATTCAACAAGTGCAGGACGACAAAGCTGCAGATTGTGTCATGAAATATTTAGCAGTTGTTTCTGCGGCATAAACTCTCGAAAAGTCGCCCATGCTGTTTTGTATCCC
>NW_004797372.1:983844-985509 GCF_000002075.1 Aplysia californica
AGAGAGAGAGAGAGAAAGAGAGAGAGAGATACAGAGAGAGAGAGAGACACAGAGACACAGAGAGACACAGAGACAGAGAGACAGAGAGAGAGGGACAGAGAGAGACAGAGAGACAGAGAGAGAGGGACAGAGAGAGACAGAGAGATTGAGAGAGAGGGGGGAGGGGAGGGGAGAGAACGAGGGGTAGGATACTGGTGTTGGTTTGTTGTCATATTAACAAATCTGATACATAATATATCTCTATCCTTCCCTCCCTTCCCCAAGTCCTTTCAATCGTCAATATGACCATGTGTATTGTTTTCTCCATCAATTAAGACATATTAGTATATCTTAAATTGCCTATTTCCCGCCTTGCCTTGCTCAGATTTGAGTGCGAGACTCTTTTGTTTCTACTTTGCGGGTGGTTGGCTGTTGCTCTGGTGTGGTTTGCTCCTTCTTTCATATCAAACACATGTTGTCCTGATCGCTCTTCCTTGTTTTGGGTGTGGGTGGTTGGCGGGTGCTCTGGTGTCGTTTGCTTCTTCTTTCCTATCATACTTCTATCATCTTAATCTCCCCTCTTTCTTTTTTGTGTTTGTTACTCTCTTGTAACACCTCTAATCTTCGGCACGTATACGACCTTATTGTGTTGCAAATGCCGGAAAACCGTTATTAACACTAAAGTTCCTCTGTTTGACATACAAAACATCAACCCAGCGGACACATGATAATATCTGATTAGCAGCGACCGAGGGCAATGTTGTGGAACATTCCGAATCAGCATAATATACAACCAGAAACTAAAATGTTCATCCTTCATAGTATGCGTGTTGTTGCCTGTCGTTTTAAGTTCCAGTTAAAGAAAATAGATTTGAAAAAGTTTTCGAGTGTTGTCGAATGTCCAGAACGCGTGCCCCCTCAATGTGTTAAGCTACTTTGACTTTAAATGGACGTGATGTTCATTAATTAATGCATTGATAATTGAAAATGTTTTACGCCCCCACTGACACAATTTTAAGTCGTTTAGGAGGCGGGCTGCTGCCTCTGTTAGAATCAAATTGAGCTGAGAGGGACACAGCGTCCCCGGCGGCCAGATGGAAATGCTTGATATAATGCCTCCCAACACGAGAAGCGAACTCGCGTCTTCTGATTGCAGCGGCAAAGAGCATTCGTTACACCACAGATTCTTGTGAAGTCCTATTTCCATGGTGCCTTGATAGTCGAAGTAGACTTTTTGTGCTGTTGAGGCTAGAGAGGTGAACAGAGTAAGCCAAGTTCCCCGTTTGGACTTCTCTGTTGACATCCTCCCCATGGTGCTCATATTATGCAGTTGAGAGCGCCGTAAAACCTTACTAAAACTAAAACTAAATACCACAGACGTCCGTCTTGTGTCTTGGTTCCTGTGGAGAACATAGCGCTACCTTTGTCTGAAATGGGCGTGGTATTCAATTAACTAATCATAGTTTAGAGAATCCCCCCCCCCCACAATCCCCGCTCCCTTATCGTATCTTGATTTGTACAGTGTTATTATGTTTAACAGTACATTAGGATTAAGTTTAATTAACGGCCTCCCGTGTGATCAATGATTATTGGTAAACATTGCATAATACATACATACATACATACATACATACATACATACATACATACATACATACATACATACATACATACATACATACATAC
>NW_004797372.1:989959-991188 GCF_000002075.1 Aplysia californica
GGATGGTGTTGAGGTTCAAACCTAAAACTTCAAACAGGTGTGTGCGTTATGTTCTGTAATAACGTTGACACCTGAGCTGTGTTTTTGCGTCTATGCAAAAACATGTAGTCTGGATTTTCTAGTACATGTATTACAGTTAGGGCCTACTGAGTTCTGGATAAGATAACGACTTAACATCATAACTTACTTCTAGGTCTGCGCATAAAAAGAGACAAGACACGCTCGATGTTCTGTGTTGATTCTGGGTTGGGAAAAAAACCCTGTCAGTTTTAATCACCTTCAGCGAAACAAGAACCTGATTTTGTACTGGCGCTAACACATCACACTTGTAATCTTGTAATACCCCCCCCCCCAAAAAAAAAAGAAAAGAAAGAAAGATAAAACTTTTAAAATATGAAATGAAAAAAAGTGTTTCGTTTTCACTGGCAAGGGACGTGAGTTCGATTCGCGGGTAGGGACATTTTTATCTAGTACATCTGTCCGGCTGCTGGTGTATTTTTGGCATGTCTTACTTCTATCAGGCGTTCTTTCTTGGAGAATGGGAATAAGTAAAGAATAGACCACCCCGAATCAGTAATTGTCCACCTTGAAAACAACCCGTTTGTGTTTAGTATACTAGAAGAGCGCAAAAATTCACACCTCCTCAAAAAAGACAAGCGGGGTCACTGGTAAATTTCCCACTTCGTTATTTTCCCTCTGTTGTTTCTGTCTGTCTGTTTGTCTTACTTTTTCCCCAACACTGGATGACCATTATTGTGTCGATTTGCTTCTTAGCTTAAACAGACAGACAAACAGACAAACGAGCAGACAAGAAAGAAGGGCGTTCGAAAAACGGCGAAGACAAAACCGGCAAATCGGGCAAATTGTCACCCTGGCGTCCGACACAAACGTGACCTCTATGTCCTTGATCCCGGGGTCATGACCTGTAATGTCTCATGGGGGTCATCACCGAGTGAAACGTAACACGTCTGGTGCCAAACTACGACCTTGGGAATTAGGAATAAGAAATAACAATAATATTAGCATCACCAATTATATCCGGTCTACGAAGTAAAGTTGTATTGGACAGTACGCCGTTAGTCTCTATCTGTCTGTCTCTCTGTCTCTGTCTGTCCGTCTTTTTGTCTGCCTCTCTGTCTCTGTCTGTTCGTCTGTTTGTCCGCCTGTCCGTCTGTTTGCTCTCTCTCTCTCTCTCTCTCTCTCTCTCTCTCTCTCTCTCTCTCTCTCTC
>NW_004797372.1:996224-997501 GCF_000002075.1 Aplysia californica
CAAGAAGAGTAGGCTTAGGCCGCCACCCGGGCAAAATTCAAAATTTTCTACCAACTGAAAAAGTTTAATGTGTCCCGCACGCTCATATATGACCTTTTTCAGTTGCGAGCGCCGTAAAACACTTACAAAAACAAAACAAACAACAACACGGCAGACGCCGGTATGAGAGTGTGTGAGGATGGAACAGTGCGCTGCAGCACCCAGACATTTCAACATAATATTAGTCTGTTGGAAAAAAATAATGCTAGACCCTAGTGGGTGGTTGGTGGGTGCTCTGGTGTGGTTTGTTCCTTCTTTCCTCTAAAAAATCTACATGTATTGTCCTTATCTTTCCTCCTTTTTGTGTTTGTACTCCCCTGTTACACCTCTAATCACTTATATGACCTAATTGTGTTTGAAGTACCGTAAAACACTTACTAAAACTAAACAAAATCACTTGTATGACCTAATTGTGTTGCAAGTGCCGTAAAACTCCTTCTAAAACTAATTATTATAGACCCTAAAAAATGCAGCAAAGATTTAGAAAATATATATACAGTTTGGTTCGACATGACGATGTTGGAAGTGGAAGTTTATTGAAATTAGATTTAAAAGCATTTTACTTAGTTCAGTTAGTATTTTGTGCGCTCGTTGACAGTTTTTGGTCGCATGGGAGGCAGACTACATTGGTCCAGTCTTTCAAAGCTAACTCCATGGGCCAAGTCGGATACAACATCCCAGAAGACACTCTGTTAGAGATGCTCTTGGCGCTCATAATGACCCCATGCAGTTGCGAGCGCCGTAAAACCTCTACGAAAACTTTTAAAAAGAGATATTTTTGAAGATAAAAACAAGACAAAAACAAAACAAAAAGAGATAGAGAAAACAATCAGACAAACAAACAAGCGAACAAAGAAACGAACAAACAACCTGCTCACTTTTATCTGCCCTCAAAGTCAAAAGAGTCGTGCTATTCCATCGCAGAGGTCGGTCTCGGTTATGTGTCTGTTTGTCTGCACTCTTTGGTTGCGTGTCTGTACGTCTCAATATCGATGCGGTTTTGTCTTGGCCCCTTTGACCGGACCCGAGCGCAGAAATCATGTCGTAATCCGATAGAGCGCCGTGCTCATTGGAGGTACTAATCAGCGATAACTTCGTTCTCGTTTTTCTTTCCCGGCCTGCCGTGAGCATGGGTGCCACCACAATTGCTCATCAGTGCTTGTCATTGTGAGTGGGGTTCTCTCTTTCTCTCTCTCCCCCCCCCCTCCTTCTCTCTCTCTCTCTTTCTCTCTCTCTCT
>NW_004797372.1:1002439-1003757 GCF_000002075.1 Aplysia californica
CACTCTCTCTCTCTCTCTCTCTCCCCCCCCCTTCTCTCACTCTCTTATACGCGCACATGTACTCGCACACTCACACGCGCGCACACACGTACACACACACGCTCACACACGCACACACACGCACACATACGCACATACATACGCTCACACATACAACCAAAGCAAGACACACACACGCATTGTGGGGACAAAAACATTGTGCAGGATATTGGGATGACAGCAACAGAAGAAGAAGCAACAGATAGCTCGTAAAAAGCGCGCGCGACCAAAATGTCCTCACCCCAGCTCACACAGACGAGATAGGCCTCCATTGGCGCCCAGTGACGACAAGACGGTGCTGCGACTCGCTGCGAACAGCTGCGAGGGTCAAGGTCGCCTGGCTGTGGCTTTTCCTCTCCGAAAATGTCGAGGGCTCCCGTATTGATTTTTCCGAATAATTTATTGAGACGGTTATTTTTCTTTCTGTCTCATGCGACCTCCCCCCGTTTCTTCTGTCCCTTCAGGATTTTCGCTTCTGTTGTTGCTTTTTTCCCCTCCCTTTCTTATAAGAAATAAAAGACCTTCTTTTCTCATCCTGATAATGTTCTTCTCTTCTACTTTTCCCAGGGTTTAACAACGTTGAGCGTCCACGAATAGATCTGCCGCTCGGAATGTGTGACGCTGTTGGAGCTGTCTGCGGTCGGACGTAGTATTATGAAGCTTGGACAGGCACGAAAGAGAAAAATAATATGACGTTTTCTTGAGTGATTTGACGTTGTGGATTGAAGCAGATGACCAAGACTGTATGGGGCATTAATCAATTACAATCAAGGCTGACTTCGTTATTTTTATTCTGCATTCATGTAGAATTGCTTTTCTTCTCCTGATTTGTTTGGAGTTGGTTGTTTTGGGGTGCTTTTTGTTTTTATTTTTTTGCCTTTTCCAGGAGTTAGTTGTAAGTTTCTTTCTATTTTCTTGTTTGCCATGGTGGGTGCATCTATCTGTACTGTAGAAAGAAACAAACAAACTAACAGCAAAACAATAATTTTGATGACAGTGTGACACTGTCTTATTCGTGATCGTCTAAGTGTCGTATTCCTTCACGGGCCTTTGTGCAGACTCGTGGTGGATGGTAGAAAGCATGGAGTACTTAACAAGTCTGTCTCGATGCAAACTGTTACAACACTATGACTAACGAAGACTGAAATAAGTGAGTGAGCGAGTCGGCCTGTTTATGAGTCGCCCGTGGACCGGAACCCACACCCTCCGGAACATCGCTCCTTCTCTAACATACACACCCTCACTCTCTCTCTCTCTCTCTCTCTCTCTCTCTCTCTCT
>NW_004797372.1:1008125-1010349 GCF_000002075.1 Aplysia californica
CCTCTCTCTCTATCTATCTGTCTCTCTGTCTGTCTTTTATACACTGTGTGTGTCCATAGTTAGAGAGCAAGAAAGGAGGTGAAAGGTGAAAACTTTTTAGAAGAAAAATTTCCGTCGCTGTCAGGTTTCGAACCCGGGACTTATTGAATGAGAGGCGAACACCGTAAACTCTAGACCGCAAGAGCCCCCTTTTTGGTGCTGTATGGTCTGCTAGGGTGATAAAAGTTATGAAGCGCTAAGACCATACTGTAGATTGCCTTGAATCATTATACCAATCATTATAATTATTATTATTATTATTATTATTATTATTCGGCGCAGCAAGATGTTAAAATCGAGTACCTCTGTCTTTCTGCTGGGATGTTGTATTCCACTCAACCCGGGCTGATCCTGAAAAGCTGGGGCGAAGCAGCCCATCACGTAACTTGTCTAAACTCTGTTGATAGAGGTGTAAATCATTTATAATAGGCTGTTTGATAGGTTGGCTGTTATATCCGCGTCATCGCATGGCTTTTCTTTGTTGAATCATAATCACTGAGGGGAGGAATAACGACTTGTTTACAGTTAACCCAGAACTTTTTATAATTTCGGTAGAAAAAATAAATGACCTAAATATAGTCTACAAGGGCAAACTAGTGGTGTTCAAAACCATTGTTTTAATCTTCAAATGCCCGCGTTGCAACACAATAATACAATAAAAAGATGAAACATGTCTAAAATAAGCACTAAATGAATATTTCAAATGTAGAATACAAAACCTTAGATCTATAGGTATTTCTGCACGTGAAAGTGAAAGAAACAGGAAGTCTCTGGATCAAAATGTTCCGTTAGTTGGAAAATTTGACATCTCCAAGATTCTCCTTTGTAGTCTTCAAATGATGTTCGGTTTTGTTGGGTTTTTTTTTAGCTGACTTATTTTAAGAAAGATATATGTCTGTGGCTTACTGGATTCTTGCCATTTGCGGAAAGTGTGTTATTGGCTTAGTTAGTGACAGCTGTGCCGAAGAGATCAAACAAACGTGGTTGTCACAACCGAACCTGCTCGATAGCCTAGCTGAGATAATGAACTTGGTCTAAGCTGGGAATCCCTCTATGGACGAGACCAACACAGAGACTAATAAACGTGCTGTAACAAAGAGAATGGATGCCGATTTAGCGGATGACCCTAGTTCGATTCTTCAGTGGAACCGAACGTTCTTTGACTTGGGTTGTTTCAGTAGTTTTCAAGAATCTCCAACGTACATGAAGTCTGGGTCATATCGGAGATGGGTGGTGAATTACAATTGTTTGTTAGATAACCTTGACCGCTGTCAGTCGTGAAACTATTAAAGCGCTTCGCCGTCTCACTCAAAAGAGGTAAGTTCAATTCCCTTGTTTGTGGGTTTTTTTTTTTTTTCAATCGAGTATCTCCATCTTTCTGCAGGGATGTTGTATCGGTAACAATCCGGGCCGACCCTGTCAGCAGCTCGTTGTATAGACTGAAGCAGCCTGCCTTTTGACTTTCCTAAATAATACTGACAGAGGCGTAAAATGTCTACACTTAAAGTTGCAATGCAATGGATGTTGCATTCAAAGGACGTTGATAAATGGTCGCTTTTAACTTAAGGACAAGCGGCTATCCCAGATTTTGGGGGTTCCAGAAATCTTGACCTGCATCAAGAGTGTGCATTGCCCTACCTATAGGGGAAGTTTAGTTTCATAGGTGTGTATATTTGTTTGGTTATAGAGAAAACTATCCTTGTCTTTTAAAGAAACTGAACAAGGGTCCAAAAACTTTATCTTCGATTTTCTCAAAACAGCATTTTTTCGTGCTAGCCGCCTTGGTCTTAAAAGCGACCAATTATAACCTATTGTCACAGCGACTAACAGTATTGTAAGGATTTCAGGCCGGTGTATGTGGTGAGAGAAAAGGCTCTTGGCCGTCCTATGAGGAAGAGATGAGTTCGATTCCAGAGTTTGGAAGTTTGTATTTGTTAGGAGTACCTTCGTCTATCTGTTGAGATGCTGTTTGTGATTCTTTGGCTAAGGAGATACCGTGTGAACACACGCGCGCGTACTATTATACACCCCCCCCCACCCCCACCCAAAATCCCACTCTCACATATACACGCACGCACACGGAGAGATATGGGAACAGGGTGGAGAGGGAGAAGAGAGAAAAGCTTTAGAGGGAAAGCGAGAGAAGGATAGAGTGACGAAGTAATGGAGGGAGAGGGAGATATGG
>NW_004797372.1:1012594-1013495 GCF_000002075.1 Aplysia californica
TCCATCCATCCATCCATCCATCCATCCATCCATCCATCCATCCATCCATCCATCCCTTCTTCAACCCATATTCTGTGGCGCGAGGTGGTGCCTGAAAGGGATGGCGCTGAGCCGCCCATCTGCAACGACCAAGTACACTCCTAATCAAGACACTGGGCCTTTGATTTTCCTTTGGCATCGAGACATACGTCTACATGTACAAATAAAATGGCGGAACTAAGACATTGTTTTACGATCTGCGTGTGATTATTTGAATGTTGCTCCACCGATACTGCTTTGTGTGCACCTTATGATATCGCGGTTGTCCGTCTGTCGTCACTAGAGCTTGGCTATGAGTTTAGCAAAAATCCGGTGTTAGTGCACTTTTTCCGCAAATTATATGATATGAACCGCTTCGGCAAATGGGTTAGAACCACTTCGACAAACGGGGTATCATCACTTCAACAAATGGGTGCACCCACTTCGACAAACGGATTAGGAAAGAGAGTTGACGAAAGAGTCGGAATTCGGACAATGTTTCATTGATAATTATCCGGTTATCCAGATAGATTATCCGGATTTTGCCCACCTCTACACTGTCGTGCTGGCCGAGCACCTGACCATGACCGCGGTCATGTCGACCATTGTATACAAGAGATGGAACCAAGAGATCACAGGCACCCAACTAAAAATAGAAAACCGGGGAATTCCTTATTTCTTCCCTTAGTACATACCTGCCTATCAAACAATGAAAGTTGACCTGTGATCTGTCTGTCAGTCTGTCTGTAAGTCTGTCTGTCTGTTTGTCTGTCTGTCTGTCTATAAGTTTGAGTGTCTCCCTCCCCCCTCCATCCCATCCCTGCTTCCATATTCTCCATCTCTACCCCATCCGCTTCCTTCCCGAACTCCCCTCGCTTACCCC
>NW_004797372.1:1016818-1018517 GCF_000002075.1 Aplysia californica
CTCTCTCTCCCTCTCTCCCTCCCGGCCCTGGGAACTCTCCGTGCTCCAACAAATTAAGGGACGAGTGTGCCGGACGCTAATTAGCCAGCTTCCCTGTACGCCGTATTGCCTCTTCTCTCGCACCAACAGTAACTACTTTCTACTACAGTACCACTAGTCCACTACGGTGTGCCCTACAGTGCGGGTAGTGGACCACAAATGGCACAACGCGTCTGGCACTGCACAGGGTGGTCCGCCCTTTCCTATCAAACATCCATCGTCTTTGTCTCTCCTCCTGATGACTTTCGAACCTGCCTCCTGCCAGGGCCGACCCAAGCTGAGAGGGATACATCATCCCAGTAGAAAGACCTAGATACTCGATAACAATTTCTATCCACTTGGGAATTGAACTCTGGTCTCCTAGCTATGTGCGACAGCGAAGCGCGTAAGCGCTACACAACAGACGCCGGTACAGTGATCCCTTATGTCTCGACCGTGTGTCTGCTTAACTGTTTTCATGTCGATGTACCGGTGTTTACTCTGGTAAACAAGCAAATAATATATTTCAGAAATTGCCTTCTCAAAAGTGAGTGCGGATGATGTTGGGCGCCTCTGGAAGTTTGTATTCTTTTTTCCCCCTCTGTTATATTTATCTTTCTTGTATTCTTGCTTTCAGCATTTATTGATCGTTGTCTTTTCGATGTGATTCTCTTTTAATTCAACAAACAAACCATTGAGAAAAATGGAAACGTAGGTTGGCGGGCGCTATCGTGTGGTTTGCCCCTTTCGATTCAAAAATATCTATCGTCATTTTCTCTCCTCCTTCTTTTCATTGTATGCTACACTCTGGTAACACCTCTATAATCTTTGTCACTTATACGGTGTCTTTGTGTCCCAAGTTTATTTTTTTGTGCGTTTGTTTTTGTTTTGTTTTCTTTTGCTATTTTGAAACGCTAAAACCAAAGCTGAGAAGTGTCTGTGGGTGGTTGGCGGGTGCTCTGGTGTGGTTTGCTCCTTCTTTCCTATCAAACATCTATCGTCCTTATTTCTCCTCCTTCTTTTTTGTGTATGTTACTCTCTTGTAACACATCTATTCTTCAGCACTTACATGGCCTTAAAACTCCTACTAAAGCTAACTTAAGCTGAGTAGTGTCTGTTAAAGTATAAAATGTATAATCCAGCCCCAATGTCTTCGCGCATGACGTCAATTTCAGCCTCTAGTTTCTTGTTCCTGTTTCTGCCAGACATAATAATATCACAATTGGCCCTGTGGTTCCCGCAGTGACCCCTGATCTCTGCACTAGATCTAGGTCAAGCTTGTTCGAAATGAGGAGGGGTCCAACTTTACCTCTACCAGAACGTGTGGTTTAGGCGCCCGTCACCTATTAGTATTACTGATCCTTCTCCGGTCGGACTTGCCTGGAGCTGGTGGTGCCAGGCGGGGTTCACGTGATCTCCGAGCCCTTGTTGTGTCGTTTTTCACACTCTGCGTTCGATGGTTTCTTTCGTGGACTGGTTTTAGTTTAGTTTTAGTAGAGGTTTTACGGCACTCGCAACTGCATAAGGTCATATGAGCGCCAGAAGATTAGAGGTGTTACAAGAGAGTAACAAACATAAAAAAGAAGAAGGGGAAAGAAGGAGCAAACCACACCAAACAGGAAAACAGAAAATAGGTCGAAGAGCAGGAGGGGATTTTTATTTATTTACTTATTTATTTATT
>NW_004797372.1:1020124-1021804 GCF_000002075.1 Aplysia californica
GATGCGATGACTGTGTGGGAGAGAATTTTGATCGAGTACATCAGTATTTCTGTTGGGGCGTTGTCTCCCTCCCCGCCGGAGTTGGTCCTGAAAGGCAGGGTCAAAGTCCACCTCCTAAAATAATGATTGTCATTGTGTTGCTGGGGGCATAAAACACACCTGTATTATTGTTGCTACTTTTGAGTGTTCAGCTGTTTAATGTATGCGATACCATGAATATTGCAGTTGCTTATTTGGAAGATTCAGTCAAACGGTGCCGTTTGTGTGTGTGTGTGTGTGTGTGTGTGTGTGTGTGTGTGTGTGTGTGTGTGGTGGCGGGCGGCACTGGTAGGTCCTACTTCTTTACTTTCCATATGATATTTCTGTTTATCTGCCTTACTTCTCCCAGCACTAAATGATCATTGTTTTGTCGTTGCGCTTCTCTTTACTCAAACAGAACAAACAAAAGGTACCGTTTGTATTTCAAAGTGGCTCCTACTTTGGAGCTTTCAAAGTGGCTCCTACTTTGGAGCCTTCAGTAATGGATTGAGTGTACATGGTACCTTTTGAATGAATAAAAACCTTCAGTAATTTTTCCTTTTCTTGGACTCCCCCGACTGTATTTTAGATGAGTAACTTTGTTTCTCATG
Source organism: Aplysia californica (assembly GCF_000002075.1). NCBI lineage: Eukaryota > Metazoa > Mollusca > Gastropoda > Aplysiida > Aplysiidae > Aplysia > Aplysia californica. Next base: position 1,020,754 of record NW_004797372.1, read on the forward strand.
AATTATTTTTTAAATTTCGACTTCCTCTTTGGCATCTTTTTTTCCTTTCGAAAATGAAATGATTGAACCCTCGCAGTAGCAGTTGAATACATTAGGACACGTTTTCGGAAATCAGCGTCTGTGAAGTAGCGGTTACAAACGTTGAGCTATCGAATGTTGAAGACTATAGTTCGATTTTGGTGGGAGAATTTTTATCGAGTATTGTAGTCTTTCTGCTGGTATTTTGTATCTATCTCAGCGCAGGTTGGCCCTGGCAGGCAGGGTTAAAGCCGGCCTACTAAATATTTCAAATTGCACCACGAGGGGGCAAAATTCGTCTAGATTTAAAAAAAAAAGACAGCAAAAAATACACGCAGTTTCAAACTCAGAACCCAGCATGCATTGCTTACTTAGTCAAACTACTACACCCTTGTGGCTGGTTGACCGTGAGTCGCGCACTCATACATGGTCGCTTTTAAGCGCAGCGGGCTATCCCGAAAAATGCTGTTTTGAGAATATCGAAGGTAAAGTTTGTGTCCCTTCTTCAGTTTCTTTAAAAGACAAGGAGAGTTTTCTCTATAACCAAACAAATATACACACCAATGAAACCAAACTTCTCCTGTAGGTATGGCAATGCCCACTTTTGGTGTAGGTCAAGATTTCTGGAAACCCCCGAAATCTGGATTAGCCCACTTTTCCTTAAAGGCGACCACATAATATGATCTTATGGTGTAGATACGAGCGTCGTAAACGCTTACCAAACTAACTGAGGGGCTCTCGTTGCCTAGAGGTTAAGGTGTTGGCCTCTCATTCAAAGGTCCCGGGTTCGAATCGGGTAGCGACCGAAACATGTTCTTTTCTAAAATATTGTCTCCTTTCACCTCCTTTCCTGCTCTCTAGCAATATTCTGTCGTCTGCTTTCGTCTTCTCTTTCTGCCCCCACCCCCTCACCTCCTTTGCCTCCTTGACTCCTTCTTACAGCTGTCTTTCTACCACACCCCTGACCTTCTGGTAGGAAAGATCTACACCTAGCCTTCTCGGACAAGGGCGAAAAATGTCGGAGGGCCCGTGT
>NW_004797372.1:1024178-1026630 GCF_000002075.1 Aplysia californica
GGCGATACGACCAAGGGGCCCTTGACTGGACGCCTTTGATAATATTGGCACTAGGGAGGCGAGGATCTATTGGCATCATGAGGGATGTTGGACAAGTTGGAGCATGGGTGAACATCGGTCCATTTCTCCTGCAGCCTCCACTGGGGTGCTGCTGTTGTTCTTACTTATTGTGGGCCTCTTTTGGTCTTGTAGTGCCGACCCATGGCACTTCTCGATGGCTGGTCTGTGACATCGCTGTGGACGGCTTTTGGATTGGTTGGATTTTGTTTTGTTTTGATTTTTGTTAGCTTTTTGTTTTTCTTGGAGTTTAATGCTCAATGCTCATGTATGCCGGCGGTTGGGAGGCTTTTCTGTTATTGTTACGATGTCCGACATCTTTTCTTTCCCTTAGTTTTTTTTTATCTGTCTGTCTCGCTCTTTTATCTGCACTAAATAGCTGTGTTGCTGCTGATCTGTTTTACAAGCATGAAAATGACTGTATTTGTGTCGATTTGCTCTATGAGCGCTAAAAGACCAGGTTAGTTTCTAAATTACCGTATACGTGTCATTGTGCTTTATCAGCACTAAATGAACGTTTTGGTGGTGCCGATGTCTGTTTATCAGCTAAATTTCTGTATCGGTATATAGATAATATATTTCTGCAAAATGTGAGTGTTCAAGTTTTATGCCCTCATCGACGATATTATGTAGATCATTTATGAGGCGAACTGCTTCGACCGTGGCCGTCAGAGCCAATCTGGACCAAATGGGACACGTCCCAACAGAAAGACAGAGATACTCGATAAACATTCTCCACACACGGGACTCGAACTCACGTCTTCTGCGTGCGACGGCCCGGCTCTTCAATAACCTATCTATCGTCCATCTCTCCCCTTCTCCTTTTTTATGATTGTTACTGTCTTGTAACACCTCTTATCTTCTGGCACTCATATGACCTTATGCAGTTGCGAGCGCCGTAAAACCTCTACTAAAACAAAAACAAGACTAGTGGTTATATATATATAAATATAATCAACAAAGCAAAAATAAAAAACAGCAAAAAAAACAAAACAAAGAAGAGCCCCAGAAAACCAGCGTCTCTGGTGTAGTGGACAGCTGTTCACCGTCGCTCGCAGACGACGTGACTTTGAGTACCCACAGAGTAAGTTTCGACTCGCTACCTTGAAAAACAAACGTGTCTGATTTTGAAGGCCACAGTCTTATTTAATATTTCGTTAAATACGGTCTTTTTATTCCAAATTGGTAGCTTTTGCCCCATCCACGAAGGAAAATCTAGCTGTCCCCGACCTAGTCCGATAAATCTGATTGGCAATGTGCGATGGGCTGTAAAGATTTCAAACAGGAGGTCTGAAACTCCTGACTTCCTATGAATATATGGTTGCTTTTAAGCACAAGGGGGCTATCCCGAAAATTGCTGTTTTGAGAAAATCGAAGGTACATTTTTTGCCCCTTATTCAGTTTCTTTAAAAGACAAGGAGAGCTTTCTGTATAACCGAACGAATATACACACCAATAAAACCAAACTTCTCCCATAGGCAGGGCAATGCCCACTTTTGGTGTGGGTCAAGATTTTTGGAAACCCCCGAAATCTTGGTTAGCCCGCTTGTCATTAAAAGCGATCATATGTTAATGTAGTAGTTCTGTGTATTGAGCCACCCTTCACACAATATGTGACAACTCAAGGTAAATAGGTTTGGGGGGAAGGGTGATATCTTCTAATGCACAGATGTGCACTGCTGAAGTTTGTTCGACGACTGGTTTTCAAGATTGATAGTTGTTTTTTTCTAAGTCCTTCGTAAACACATTCGTAAATCAAATGTCTGTTTGCATGTGCGTGCTCAGTTTATGTGTTTATAATGGTATGCGTCAGCGCGGGTGGTTGAGCGCGCATCTGCTAAGTCATACTTCCTCTCTCCATCGGATGTTTCTGTCCACTTGTCTTCACTGTGGGTGGTTGGCGGATGCTCTGGTGTGGTTGGCTTCTTCTTTCTTACCAAACATCTGTCGTCCTTATCTCCCCCTTCTTCATTTTTATGGTTGTTACTCTCTTGTAACAGCTCTAATCTTCTGGCGCTCATATGACCTTATGCAGTTGCGAGCGCCGAATAACCTCTACTAAAACTAAAACTGTCTTCACTTGTTCCGCTGCTCCAAATGACCGTTGTTATTGTGCTTGTTTGCTCACATTCATGCATGTGTCCGTGTGCGAGTGCGCTGTTGGAGGACTGTAGGGCGGGCAGGCTTGAGAAGGCCACTTAGCTCTGTGCTCACTCTTAAATGTGTGCATCTCTGTGCTAGTGGTATTTTTTTTAATTTGTTGTGTTTGTGTATTAAGTGTATGTGGGGGCATGGGTGAGTGTATGTATAGGCATGTGTCAATGAATGTACGGGTATGTGCAAGTGGGTGTGCGGGCATATTTCTGTTTGTTTGTTTGTTTGTGTGTGTGTGTGT
>NW_004797372.1:1026745-1031053 GCF_000002075.1 Aplysia californica
GTGTGTGCGTGCGCGCGGATCTGTGCGTCTATAAGTGTGTTTGCGTGTATGTGAGTGAATATGTTGGCATGTGTGAGTGAATGTAAGTGAGTAAGAGTGTGTGTGTGTGTGTGCGTATGTGTGTGTGCGTGTGTGTGTGTGTGTGTGTGTGTGCGTTGTGTGTGTGTGTAAGTGTATGTTCTGATGGGTGTAAATGTATGTTCGGGTGTGTGTGAGCGTATGTGTGGGAATATGTGAGTGAATCTATGGGCTTAATAATCCTAGATCTATATATATATTTGAGTACGTGCCGGCATTTGCAACAGTCTGTGCTGACATGTGTGAGAGAATGCACGGACTTTTGTCAGTATATATGCAAGCGTGTGTGAGTGTATGTTAGGACCTGTTATGAGTGAAAGTGCGGGAGTGTGTGAGAGTATGACGTGCCGGTATTTTCCTGCTCAGCTTCTCACCTGCGCTCACGTGTTCATCACGCTTGTTCGCTTCCACTTGGTTCTTTATTGATCCGGTGTTTCTGTTTCTTGTTATAGTTTTTCTGAAGCCTCCAGAGACCTCGATTGTGTCTTTGTGCTTCTTATAGCACTAAGGGAAGAAATATGTGAAAGTGGGTGGTTGGAGGGCGCCACCTTGGAGTAATATATAGTTACTCCAAGGGCGCCACAGACATGTCGTACTTTCGTTCTTTCCCTCTATTATTTCTGTCTGTTGCTTTTTTTCTTTGCACTATATGAAGGTTATTGTGAACAAATTATATGCTTCTCCTTTTATACTGTGTATGAATCTGAAAATTGTAAATGTTTGCTAGAATACAGTGCGGCTGTGGATGGTTGAATTTTAAGGTTGCCTCTAGGAGGTCTTTTTTATTTTTTCCCCCGATGTTTCTTTTTGTCTTACTATTTCCCAGCTGTAATTAATTATCTTATTTGTATCGACGAGCTTCTCTTTAAAAATGTAAGTGTGTATGGGTTAAATGCCCCTGTCAATACTGTTGGGTTATATAAAGACCGCCGAATTTAACGTCTGTCTCCGATGGGACCAAGCCAAATGGTTTGAGAGCCTTGGACACTTCATAAAATAACACGAGTTCAAGAACACCCTATCTGCGATTCGAACCAGGACCATCCGCCTCGTAGTCCAGCATGATACCAACTGGGCTAACAGAGGACACGCTTCTCTTTACTCATACAAACAACCAGCAAACGGTGTGAATGACCCTGCTTCTAGTCCCCACGGGGTTCGTTCTAGATGACCTTGTTAGGATTGGACAACCCCTCTTAAATAATTAACTACGTTTTGTCGAAAGAGGCGTTTATACCATACTCAATTACCCCGTGAGTCTTGTGTGCTGCTCATGTTTTTGTGGAGTAATAGAATTTGTCACTCTTGTTACACTTTCTGTAATTTGTTACTTCTTGTTTCTGGCTGCGGGTGGTTGAAGGGTGCACTGGACTAGGGGCAAAGGCTGACTTGTTTGACCGGGTAATCAAAGTGAAACGGAACCAGATATGGCCTGGAGATACCACACAAGAATCTTACTCGAGGCGGCGACTCTGAGTTGTGAATGAAAACAAATCCGAAATTCACATTGCATGTTCAACCGCCAAAATAATAGGGAAAGTATCTTATTAAATATTAATTCCAACTGCAATTAAATTTAACTTTAGATGTGAATACACAAACACAAAGCAAAGAAGCAGAGATGTCAGTATTAGATCTATATGTTACAGATCTACCCGTGAGTCTAACTCTTTGGTAGAACATGAGAATTATCCTTTTTTTAAATTTCACATTTGGCTGTTTTTGTCGAGCCTTTCGCGGCCAGGAGGCGGTGTCATAATCGAGGTCATGATCTGATTATAGGACGGTAAAAAGTCGAGGGAAAAAAGCAAACACTTGCAACGGTCGAGAGATTGTTAGGAGTTAATTCCCCTCACATTTGTGAGGTAGACTCGACCAGTGTAATAGTTAGCTTACATAATCAGAGTTTGTGATTGCTTATAACTGTGGCCCCGAAGGGGTGAACAGGGTATTTATGACAATGAAACAGTTTTGACTGCTATGCACATGTTCCCTTCAACTCTATTGGTAGACTCTTCCAGCCTCACTTTAAGCTTACTTAATCAAAGCTTGTGACTGCTTATGGAGTGGCCTGAGAGGGGTGAGCAGGCTATTTCTGTGGCAGTCACAAGCTTTGATTAAGTAAGCTTAAAGTGAAGCTGGAAGAGTCTATCAATAGAGTTGAAAGGAACATGTGTATAGCAGTCAAAACTGTTTCATTGTCTATTGGTAGACTCTTCCAGCCTCACTTTAAGCTTACTTAATGAAAGCTTGTGACTGCTTATGGAGTGGCCTGAGAGGGGTGAGCAGGCTATTTCTGTGGCAGTGAACCTTTTTGAATGTTAGGCATACTGTTCATTGTTGATTATGAACGTCTTTTTGCATAATTTAGTTTATGAGGTTTACTTTTATAGGTGAATTTGACAGCGACAATGTTTCAAAATTAGAAAGGGAAGCAGTGATTATTTGATTATATAGACGCTTCGCCCCTGCACTGGACGATCCTACTTCTTCTTACTTTCTGTTTGTTATTTCTGTGCATTTTTCTTGCGCGTTGTTAGAACAGCATTGCCGTTATCTTGTCAATGTGTTCACTTTAGCCTACAAAGTTAAACGAATAGAATTCGGAGTCTATTTCCTTTTTTCTCCTTTTTTTCAAAAAAAAAATTTTTTTTGAATGTCTTGTTTATTTGGTTTTAGTTGAAGAACTTCTTTTAGCTGACCGCCACACACAGTCTACTGGTAGGCTATTCGCCGTCGCACTTTGGAAGACGCGAATTCTTATCCTGAACGGGAAAGTTTTTTGTGTGTTATTTTTGAAGCATCAAATATCTAGATCTGTTTTTTTATATTTTTTTTGAATGTTGTGTCCAATTCAAGCCCAAGTTGGCCATAGCAGGCCAAGTCCAAATAGCTCTCCTTCTAGATTATCTAAATTGTGTCGATAGTTAACTAACGTAAGGTGCGTTTTCTTGTCATCCAACATCGTTAACAGATGCGCTTTTTAATGCACTTTAAAAAAAGAGCCACAACGCCGTGATTCATATATTTTTCTCAATTCTGTAATCTTTATTTTTAACTTTAAAGGCATGCAACAACTTGCTTTCTATGAAATTGTTCTATTAATTCAATGTTTAAATTTGTTAAAATTGTGTGTATGATGGTTAGAAATCTGCTGCAACATTGTATTTGATGTGTCTCGATTGGATATGATGTCATAATTTGTCCACTACGTCCCTAAAGAATTATTTTGAGAAGTAAAGACTACGGGGACAGCCTTTATGTGCGGTCGGTTCTGGTTCTGGACCGTAGTGGGCCGAATGGTCGTGTTTTACTATTCCGGTCAGTACGTGTTCTCTATCCTTGTTCCGGTTACATAACTTATTCCATGTCACAATTTTAAGCTGCTTCATCTTAGGACTCACCTGACTCTACAAATTCTTAATCTGTTCCACTCCATCCAAAGTCCCTGTCTATGGTGTAGCTAGCGGTCAGGCGATTGGCCGTCTCGTGCAAATGACGTGAGTTCGATTTCCTTGTGGGGACGTTTTGTTGATGTTGTTGTTGGGTTTGTTTTTTTAATCGAGCATGTGGTTGGTTGGCGGGTGCTCTGGTGTGGTTTGCTCCTTCTTTCCTATCAAACATATATCGTCCTTATCTCCCCTTCTTCTTTTTTATGTTTGTTACTCTCTTGTAACACCTTTAATCTTCTGGCGCTCATATGACCCTATGCAGTTGCGAGCGCCGTAAAACCTCTACTAAAATACTAAAATCGAGCCTATCCGTCTGTCTGTTTGGATGTTGTATCCCTCATGGACTGGGTTGGCCCTGACAGGCAGGGTCGAAGCCCGCCTCCCAAATGTTCTACATTGCATCAACGGAGGTGTTAAAACACCTGCATAACATTTAAAAGCAAAGAAAATAACGAAATTGTGTCGATTGCCATAACTGGAATGAATGAAACTGCCGACAGTGACGGCCAGAGAGAAAAATGGGCACGTAATAAACATCAGGGGTACCTAGAACGAAAACACGGTGGAGGTCACAGCCCGTGCTGAGACTCGCTACAGGCCTTTTTAATCGTGATGCTCTTAAAACTAAAAGGTTCTATTTTCTTAACATTTGTGTGGGAGATACAACTTTATAGTTTCACGGTCACGATGTGTTAGACATGCTTTGGCTTTATTAATTTATTCTATTCTATTCTATTTTTAAAGGTTGCGAGAGATCAAAGGGCGAGTGGTGTGTGTG
>NW_004797372.1:1032839-1033890 GCF_000002075.1 Aplysia californica
AGGCAGGCAGGCTGGCAGACGTTTTGTTTTTCTTTTGTACTAGGAGTTCTGCTTTCTTATAATAACCTTGAAGTGGCAGTATAACAGATTGTTCGAGGCGATTGATCTACATGAACAGAAGCTCTACAAAAACCAGAGCGCGAGGGATTGAGAAAGGGTGCACCCCAGTGCTTGGCGATCAGGCTTTTCCCACACAAGGCCCGCACGCAGAAATCCGTCTTCGTCGAGTATGAAATAATCACAAAGTCCCTATTGTTTTGAACTCAAAGCCTCCTCGTCCTTGTTTTTTTTTTTTTGGTATTTTCTTTGTTTCGTTTGTTTGAGTTTGTTTGAGTAAAGGGCAACACATCGACGAAATAATGGTCATTTAGTGCTGGGGGAAAAGTAAGACAGACAGAAACAAAAGAGGGGAAGTAAAGAAAAAGGACCTACCAGTGGCGCCCTCCAACTACACGCTTTGTTTCATACGCCAAAGTGTAAACTAGCTGTGAAAAGGCAGTTACTGAACTGCAATGTCAGCAGTATGCTGCGACAACTTTGCACGCATTGTTGTATTGCTTGCTCTTTCTAATTTAGGTCTGCTCATATTCTCCCAAATTATTGCTTCGTGCCTAGAAGACCGTTTGAATTTGTAAAGGTTCAATGTGAGCATCGGTTGGGGGGTGGGGGTTGGGGGTGGAAAGGGCTGTGATGAGGGAGGTGTCTCGGCTTTTTTTTCTGTAACTTCAAGAGCAGTTATTTTGTTGTGTGTCTTTTTTTTGCGGATCCTTTGAGAGCCCCAATTATTGGTTCTACTTCTTTCCTTTCCCTGTAGTTTTTTTTCTGCTTTTCTCCGTTTGTTTTGCTTTTCCCCTGGAACTGAATCTCCGTAATTGTGTGTTGGTGACCTTCTCATCATAAACTCAATAAACTTAATAGCCGGTGCTGTGACGTGGTTTGTTCCAAATCTGACTGATACTGAAACACACTTTCATAGTCATGCATACATAATGTACACACATACACAAACAACACACCCATACACAGATCTACACACACACACACACACACA
>NW_004797372.1:1034593-1035773 GCF_000002075.1 Aplysia californica
CCCCCAAACAAAGGACACGTCAGTGTTGTGTCATGCAGTGGACAACGTGCCTCAGCGTGGCCGCAGCAGCTCTTGCTCCGTTCAAATCCCAACAGTCGCCAGCAGAGCACGCGAAGACGTCTCCCCAGTGTGTCAAACGGCGACCACGGGTCTCCCAGTGGAGGTCGTGGCTGCCTCAGTATTGTGTCAATGGAGCGGTCGTGACTTTTCGCATGTTCCTCGTGTGTCGCCTGCCCCTGGGATAAATGTATTTGTCAATCGGTACAAATACAACAAAGGGAGTGAGTTTTAGGGGAAGGCCAACATTTTTGCTGGGGGGTCAATAGGAGAAGTATTTGTGGAAGCTGTTAGCCGGATCGCTGTGTCTCTTGTTGTGCTCATTTCTGGTGATTTTCTCCCCTCTCCTCACCAGTTGCTATAATGTGTGCTGTCGCACACTCTTTTTAGTTTTTGGCAAGTTTAACGGCGCTGGCAACTGCATAGAGGTCATATGAGCGCCAAGGGGTGGATATCTACAGAGAAGTCCAAACAGGGAACCAGGCTTACTCTGCTCACCTCTCTAGCCTCAACAGCACAAAGTCTGCTTTGACTATCAAGGCACCCCGGAAATAGCACTTCACCAGAGACTGAAAAACGTTTAAAAAAAAGAAGTAGAGGAAAAATGACGATAGTAAGGACGGGGAAAGAAAAAGCAGAAGTTCCCCCTATGTTGTTCCGGCACAGTGTGAGCATAACATTGATAAATCAGCCCATTTAAAATTCTACTGTGCATAAGAACATCATGACCTCAGTGCTTTTTTGTCGTACCTCCATTTTTGATAACAGTGAAAACAGTACATAACAAAGAGGGAACTTAGAAGAAGTCATTTTTTTTTTTTAAGAAAAAGAAATGGAGATACGACAAAAAAGCACTGAAGTCGCGACATGTTGCTATCTCCCCCATTTGAGAAAGGCCTAAAGACACTTCAGTCAGTAGCTCTGCCCTGGTTGGCGATAGCACACTCGTTGCTGCTGTGTACTGATTGGTTTCTTTAAAAGTCTCTGTGCTACCAGAGAAGCCGAGAATGTTTCTGATTGTTCTAAGGTCTGCTGGGTTGATAATAACAATAAAAGATGTATATTTTGTAAAGCGCATACTGCTCTGCTGTTTAACAGGGAGAAGGGTGTGTGTGTGTGGGGG